>NC_134555.1:16600844-16900844 GCF_025594145.1 Primulina tabacum | reverse complement strand
GCCAAGGTCTCATCAGAAGTCCAAACATGTATTGAGAAAGTACCACATCCTCCGAGAGATTGTGGAAAGAGGAGAAGTCTCGATTGACAAAGTAGGCTCCGCACTGATCCACTAACTAAGCATTTACCTGGACCATTATTCGAGAAGCATCGCGAATTAATGGGTTTGAAGCATATGGATAGTTGGCTCTAGTGCAAGTGGGAGATTGTTAGAGTAGGTGCACGTCGAGCCAAATGTTAGCCGAGTGTTTAAAATGAAACTCTATGTATAAACAATCTTTATTTTAATAATATTTGAAATTATTATTGGCACATCTTTATCTGAATACCCATGCTAGTTGCATAGATAAAGCCTTTGAATATACAAATAGTAGAAAGAATATGAGATGCTCATATGATGAGTATCATGAAACTCATATTTGGAATAATGTATATTCTAAACAGTTCCTAGTCGATTCAGCCGCCGCTAAGAAGGATATAGGCCGCTCGAGTTCGAGACTAGTATCTGCGATGTGAGTATGATGTTTCATTGGTAGGGGACATTGTGATGTCCGAGCATGCAGATAGGTGCTCCTGGTAGAGTGCACTGAACAACCCTCCATAAAGGACTTTCCAAGTGATTCTCACTTATCGAGTGGAAACGTCTTAGTTTATGGTTGTACACCATTAGTCCTTATGACGCGCGACAACATTGAGACTCTATGTGCTAGCATTACACTTTAACTTGTTTACCGACTCTTTAGGGGTCATGAGGTGGCAAGGTTGGGTGTCTTGTCGAAACATATAGGAGTCGATGCATTGTATTCGGGGATTCACCGCTTACCTTCGGGTATGGATATCCTATGTGTATGTAGAATGAAATCTCTGATCAGAGTATGGTGGTAATTATGAAAGGGGTTTCATAGATTATACCATCGATGCAACTACGACATTACACATAGTATCGATTCATTGACAACTCTCGATATACCAATGGTTGTCGAATCGGTCGGGATATATGAGTTGAAGGGACCGTACTGTATGCTAACCATAATTGAATGGTTCTTGCAGGCACTATCATTTGATACCTAGGGAATCATGTAAGCGATGCTGCTAGGCGTTTAACATGATTGGTTGGGTATTATCAGACTTGAGTTCTGACGTTCTTATTATCAAGGAGTTGATAAGTAAGAATGGAGCAATTGGGGTATGCTCGTATAAGGACATGTTTATTCCGAATCACATGGAGATGTGAACCCACGGCTAGTTGTATCAACGAACCATTGAGGGCCACACAAATGCTAGCTTTCTAGATCCCGTTGAGAAGTTAAAATAGTTCAATGTGTTGAACGGCTTATAAAGGGGTTTATAAGCGTAAATAAAAATAGAAGTATGACTTCTATTAGGAGAATATAACTTTTAATTTATAATGTGTTCCTAAATTAAAACTTTGCCAAACTAGTAATGTATTTGAAAATTGTGAATTTCATGAACATTATTATGGACTAAATTAAATTAATTCAAGTGTTGAATTAATTAAATACTAGTGGGCCTAGTAGAGTCCAAATAATTAAATTAATTCAAGTGTTGATTTAATTAAATAACATTGGGCCTTGTAGAGCCCAATTAGAAATAATTATTAAACTAGTGGGCTTGAGTAAAATCAAGTAAAGTTTTAAATGGACTCAAATGTGTTTGAGACATTTAAAATAAAAGTCCATGGGCCTTGTAATTGTTACAAGCCCAAGTAGAAAAGCATGCAAGGGAGGTGAAGAGTTGGGATGCTACTTTTTCAATATCCAAAGCATGGTATGCACATGCTTACTTTTAACTTTTCACACAACCAAGAAAAAGCTTCCCCTTCTCTCCCATGATGAATAGTGGCCGAAAATTACAACCTAAATTCTCCCAATTTTTCTTTCTTCAATTGTTGAGGAAATCCTACACTTCTCTTTGAAAAATCATCTTATTTTTCTAGTGCAAAATAAGAGGGGTTCTAGCTAGTTGGTGGTGGGCCTAATTTTGGAGCAAGGAGAGCTTGAAGATTGTCTTGCCATCAAGAGCTTAGTTGTTTATCAACTAAGTTGGAGCCAACATCAATCCATTGTGATTGATAGGTATATCTTCTAAACACACTATTAATGTCATATTTTGTGTTTTTGTATTTTCTACACATCTTAGTAGAGGTGTTCGTATTTCTCTTCTTGAAAATAAAATTTTGTTGCTTCCGTTGCGAATTCGGGCACCTAAAATCGATCCATTTCATCTTCTATGTCTCTTTGTCGGTTGAATGTTCTTTCCCAAGACATGTTCAGTTGAAGGATGCTTAGCTTAAAAGCATACGGCTGAATGTATCAACTGATCGGTTTACAACTGATTAGTTTTCTTTATTAGAGCAGCTGATTTCAGCTATTAAGTCCAGTTGCTGAATATAATTGCGCGTATCAGTTGGTTGATCAGTTTGTCAAAATCCAGAATTTAGAGTCTGGTTTTCAACAAATTCCCCCTTTATGGTGTTTGACAAAACTCAGCAAGTAATAATAACTGAATACTGAACTTTACGTGGATAAGATAAGATCTGAATTTCTTGAACTGATAGAGGTCTTGATTCAATAACAGCTGAATCTAATAATCTGATTAACTGCTTTTTAACGAGATGGTTTCTTCTACTGTTTCTCAAGATGCTTTTTGATTTCTTCCCCCTTTTTGTCAAACAAATCTATCTTCACAGAAAATCTTCGAATGTCAGTGGAAAGAATTTTGACATCTGAGGAGATACTTGAGACAGCAGATTGTAAAAAAGTCTGCAGAAATTCCATTTTATTAGAAGCAGAAGTTTCCAATCGCTCAACTCGTTGACTGATTATATCCTGAGTTGTATATAGACTTTGAGCTAGACCTCTGTTATTCTTCATCTCAAGCACAGTTCAGGTAAGAGACTCAATGGTTGCTTGAATGTCTTTCAGTTTTGCTGAATCAAATTCAATTGAAGAATTCAATTTGACAGTATGAGACAATTGTGTGGATTGAATTTTCTTGATTTCAGTAATCATCTGCTACATATTGTGCTGCATATTCTGGATTTATTCAAGGACAAGATCCATTTCTATGGATTGAGGATGAGGTGACTGATCAGATGTTCCCTGTGTTTGATCTTTAGAGGCTTGACCAGAAATTACTATAATCCTGTTCTGGACTTCAGTTTTAGCAGTTGTAAGATCAGGGACTTCTGAATCAATTACTTCTTCTGCAGTCTGAGTTGTAACTACAAAAATTTGTGTCTCTTGTTGTTCTTGCACCAAATCTGGGGCTTGCTTTTCAGTTGGAAAATTTTCAATGATTAATTGAATTTCCTCCGATTCAGTTAGTTTTTTTTCTGAAGTTTGGATAGGCACTTCAGTTTGTTCTTCAGTCTCAGCAGATATTTCTTGCTGAATTAATTCTTCAGCAACAAGAGGCTCAACTGGTTCTTCAGATGATATCTGAACCTCTTGTTCTGGTTTCTCAGTTGAAGGAGCAACTGATTCAGAATTTATTGCTTCTAGCTGAGCATCCAGGACTACTGTCTAAATGATTTCATCAATATTGGCAAAAGTTAATTCAGCCTCGGAATACATGTGTTAATCAGGAGATGATTGTGGCATATCCTGAACAGGTTCTTCAGCAACCGGTTGTGGAGGTGGCTCTTTCTGCTGGGAGGAGAATGTATCTTCTTCTGTTTTTGAACAGGAGGAATTTTTCAGGAAGAACCAATTCCTGATCCTATTCCCAAAATCTGATTTCCCTTTGTAGGCCACTAAGATCTGAGTCCAGTTGGGTGAACACAGCTCTATCATGATATGCAGTTGGGCCTATGAGATTGTAGTTGGATTTCAGCTTTTCAACCATTCTAGTCAGCTTTTTGGCTTGAATTTGATCACAGAAATATTTTTGCCTCTCCAATGCCTGGGCAATAGTAGCAGCTTTGACTATATTCAACACAATCGCTTCAAGTTTAATAAACTTTTTCAGTTGGGATTTGTGCTTCAGCTCTTTGGCAAAAATCTCAGTCCTAAAACTCTTCCAACTATCAAAAGATTTTAGTTTCGATGTGGCAAATGCATTTACCTGTTCCCAAACCAGGTCAATGTGAGTTTGGATGACATTAGATGGTCTTGGCTTTTCAACTAGCGTGCCCTTTCCTTTTTCAGTAGTGAGAATGTGAGGAATATCCAAACCAGAGTGAGTGGTTTCCACTTGTTCCCTCAATATAACGCCTTTAGATCTGGCCGGAGGCAAAATGGTAGGGCGATTTACATGAGTCAAGGGAGCTTTTACTTTAGCGGGTGCCTTTTCTTCAGTAACTGAATCATCACGTGGAACAACCTACAAAGGGATAGCATGAATAGGTTTTTGGGCAGGTTATTGAGTCAATCTCTCAGTTGGAATGAATTCCACCGCTGTTATTGGTTTAGTTCTTTGCGTCCTCGGTCTCTTGACAAGCTTAGGAGAAGGAGTTTTCTCCGAATCCGATTCACTGATAATCTGTTTTTGTTTTGCAGTCTTCAATTGGGCCAAAGTTTTGGCCTTCTTGACTGGTGTTGGAGCAGGTGGTTGCGTCCCAACCTCTTGTTTGGTTTTCAAAAACTGTTTGGGAGTAATGTCCAGTTTGGTCTTTGTTGGAAAGATGTTCTTGGCAGTGAATACCTTGAACTTTGATGATTTTCCAGCATTGTTAGCTACCAATCCCTTTAGTTTCAGAAGATAACTGATTGGAATAGCAAAGCCTCTTGATTGTTTAGTAGATTGAAGCATATTCCTCAGAATATTGAAAATAATATGCCTCCAGTTAGCTTTCCTCTCTCCCATGATGATGGTCATCAGTTGGAATTTTTCAAAAGTAAGAGCAGCATAAGAGCCTGCCTTAGCCAGTATGCCCTTCGCCACAATGTCGGCTAATAATTGAATTTCTGATTTCAGCTCTTTCTTTGGATCGGAAACTTTGATTTTCCGCCTATCAGCAGACAACAAAGATTGCATTTCCTCAATGTGAGATGTTTTGACTTCAGAGAAGCTGACGTACCCATCAGTTGGCAAAGAGAAAATTTCTCCGAAGGCCTCTTCAAATAGGATCAACAGCTGATCATTGACAGTTACAGAGATACTTCCATCAGTAGTGACAAACCCCTTCAGATAGAATTCATTTACTTCCTTGGGGTATATCTCCTGCAAAGATTGTCCCAAAAACATCCTGAGACCAGCAGATTCAATATTCAGAAAGACGTTCTTAACTTCAGCTTCTTGAACTGATAAAACTGAGTCAAAATCAATGGCCATAGCGTTCAACACGTGAGCTGGAATTTGATTCGCCATTTCGAAAGATAAAACGATCTGAAATTCGTAAAAGATAAGCTCCGGAATTAGTATGCTTTTAGGAATTGATTGTATTCGTAAGAAAGAAAATTGAATTGAAGCTGGCATCGTACATTTGTACGTGACTGTTCAAATTCGGGACACGTGTCAGTCCATGAAAAATTTGAATAAAAATGTGTGTACGTGTGCTGTAAGCGTATGTGCAAAAAAAGTAGCGGTTTAAAATAGGCCACGTTATGAAACTGCAGTCACGTCAGTTGATTTGGAATATAATAAGTTTTTTAATTTGTTATTTTTGTGAGAAGATTTGTAAAGTATCCAGCTGAACAATCAGTTGGGAAACTTATTCATTTCAGTTGAGAATTCACAAACAATTGTACTCTCAGTTAACCTCTTCAAAACTGATATTCCCCGTTAATCGGTGCATAGAATAATTAAAGTGATGATATAAAAATAAATTTAAAGGTCAAAAGATTATCGTTTGCTGAAACGTTGACGGCCCTTCAGCTTCCATGATTTTCGGCTATAAATAGAAGTAACACGGTTAGTTTCAGTCATATTGGTGAAAATATTCAAGACAAAAAGAATGGCAAGATTCAGTTGGTCCTAAGTTATCTTTTGTAAGATGGAATCGATTTTATTCTTAATAAAGTGTAATGCCCGAGATTTGAGTGTGATACTTATGAATTGGTATATATTATGAATAAGGCGATAGAAGAACAGACGGGAAGAAGCGGCGTTGCAATTTGAGTGTTTTGGCAAAGAGAGACCGCACCCGCGCCAAGAAATTCTACCGTACCTGCGGTGACTGGCCAGTAGGGTACGTTTTCGGTGAAAGAAGACAGCGCAACCGCGGTACCAGACAGAGCGCCCCAGTGGTGTTGCTACAGTAAGGTGAGCGCACCCGCGGTATAAATCATAGCGCACCCGCGGTTCTTACTTCTGGAAAAATTGATGTATATCAGTACACCGAGCGCACCCGCGGTCCAAGGTATAGCGCACCCGCGGTGCGACGTGCAGTATGAAGATTTAGCCACATGCTTTACATTCAATTGAGATATATATATAGATCTTGATTCCTCACGATTTCAGCAGAAGAAATCGTGATTTTCCCTCAGCAAATTCCTCAAAGCTTCCCATACCTTTAATTCGTGATTTTGAAATATCCGTGTATCATAATTTGAATCCGAACGCAGTATCGTGCTCCTCTTGCTACGAGCTACAATTGGACGTAAGTTTTACTACGTTTTGATATGATTTAAAAATATGAGGTTGATGGAATCGAATAGGATTCATATATGGTGTTCTAGACATAGTAGACATCGTAGAATCGAAACCGGATTGAAGAACAGATATGGTATGGAATTATTATGAATTTCGGAAGATATTGAGTAGGAATCGATATCAGATTTGTATTGTTACTGATTATGAATTGAGAGTTGATTATTATTATGTGTTGAATATACTGATCAGTGTGTATTTGAAGTCAGATCGAAGAACAGACTGTTTATACAATTGTTATAATTTATCAGATTTGATAGGATTGAAATGATGCCGATTTAGTATCAGATTATGTTAATCGATTGATTATGAGTTACGGAGATTGATATACACTGATATGTACTACCGGTACTTGGAAATTGGACCATTGTGCCGTCAAAATTTGATAAGACTGAGAGATCTTAAATTGAATTGAATATTGATACAGTAGATTGGATATTAATCAGAACGGAGTTTGAATTAAGCAATACATTGATACAGTGTATTCGTTATTGTTATTGCCAGATTGTTTTGGAGAGGCAGCGAGTTTGAGACTTCGACAGAACCAGATCGACAGAACGAAAAGAAAGGTATAAGTCAGTGTTAACCGGGAGATCGACTTGAGTCAGATTAGACTTGAGTTTCCCTAAACCACATACGTGTATGTTATTGTTTTCATATTTTTGTATGCTTTGTCTAAGTATGTTGATTTTATTTTTGTATATAGAAGCAGTGAATAACAGATAATTATTGAGTGTGAGTCACTGACAGAGGGGCTAAATTTTGACAGAGCGATCACTGGCCCATTGCACCTTGTCAGAATAGGATTGGCAGACATGCCAAGTCTTTGGCAGATCTGCCAAGACACTGGACATTTGGTATATCGAGATGCTTCAGATACAGATAGCATCCTTATTACAGATTATTCGATATAAACTAGACCAAAGTCCAGAAATAAGAACGTACCGCCACCGCGACCGGTAGTAGTAGGTGGGAGATTTGTTACGTTCTTATTCAGACCGGGATCCCTAGATGAGAGATGAGTCGAGTCTGAGAGATTGAGTCAGAGTCTTAGAATCACAGAGTGTGATTCAGAGTCTATATTGATTCATATTTCTTATGTGATACATGTTCAGAGTATGAATTACTAATTGATATCAATTTATGATTTCAGATTATGATACATGTCTTGATATCTATTTCATGCTTTTATATATGCTGTTATATGAAATGCATGTATACATGATTTATACTGGGATTAAATTATCACCGGAGTTATCCGGCTGTTGTCTTGTTTGTATGTGTGCATGACAACAGGTGGGACAGGATCACGGTCGAGAAGATGATGAGAGATCGAGATTAGAGTGGTGATTCCGGACTTTGATTGTAACACCCTCGACCGGTTTTGATAAAATAACAGCGGAATTTAAAATTTTCTAAAGAGAAAGAAGGATTTAAAATACATGTCAATGTATAATCAAAAGTATATACATGATCGATCAAATGATACAACAAAAATACAAAATATCATTTTTGTGATCATGTCAAAAATGCTATCAAAATAGTTTTCTTCCTTCCTTCTCTATATGCATATGACTCCGGCCCACCATCAACTTCCCGGCCCGTCGCTCTTATCTGCATCACATGAAATAACTGAAATGAGTATAAAACTCAGCAAGTGGAACTCTTACATAGCAATAGATACATATATCATATTCTGTAAAACATGGCTTTGAAATCACGAAATACCATCAACTCTTGAAACATGAATAACATAGCATAATATAACAATAAGATGGTATTTCTCTTTTCTCTGTTGGATTGATATCTATATAGTATCTCTGTCTCTGTACCTATATCCCATCGATATAAATCGATAACTCTGAGGGATATAAGCCTATGGTCGTTAATCAACTAATTGCATGCAATCTATGACTATGTATCTATCAATCGACTAAATCATTTAAACTCTCTCTTTGACATTAAATCAAACACTTTGAAGATTCTTTTCTCTTGTATTCCCCTTTTCACAATTGAGACATAAAAATGCCTCCATAATATACAACAAAGTGTATCAATACATAACATGAATCAAATGAAGGGAATAGCACATTAAAACCATTGAAACACCATACATATAATATCATGTGAGCACAAGGAATGAAATTCCACTTACAACCACTTGGAACCTAGAATATATCTCTTGGTACACAACCTACAACAATAAATCATAAATTACACCATCAACATCTCAATAATCATAAACCCAAATCAATTAATCCATAACACCAACACCAACACCAAACCCATGATTTCACCCAACACCAAAACCAAGAAATAACCAAACCAAAAGCTTACCTTAGCTTCTAGAACCAACAAGAACCTTGATTACACCACAAATCACCAACTAGGAGCTTGAATCAAAGAAATGAGAGAAAGGAAATGGAACCCTAGCCTTCACTTGAGGAGAAGAATCGAGAATGAGGGGAAAAGAATGAGGAAAAGTGAACAAATCTATGCCTTATATCATTAAAATCTCGAAAACACGCTTTCACTATTCATCGACCGCAGGTGCGCTCCAACATGCACCGCGGGTGCGGTGTGGCTACGGCAATACAACCAAAATTCTGAAACTGACGACCGCGGGTGCGGTGCCTCCACCGCGGGTGCGGTAACTATCACACCGCGGGTGCGGTGTCTGTTCGGCAATCCAACAAAAATGCTGCAATAAAGACCGCGGGGGCGCTGCTCAAATTACCGCGGGTGCGGTCTGGTCTCGGCCAAAACAAACTCTTATACAACTAAAATCGAATCGCAACGCTGATACAATACAACTACCATCAACTAATATCAACAATGCCACAAAACAATAATAACCAACAATACTATGACCCATAATCACAACTCTTAACATCTAAACCAAATAATCCATAAACATACGAAAACTTAAACAATACCGTTAACCAGGCTTGGCTATTACAATCTCCCCTCCTTAGAGGAATTTCGTCCTCGAAATTGACGTCACTACGCAAAAAGCTCGGGATACTTCTCTTTCATCTCATCCTCTGTTTCCCACGTGGCTTCTTCAATCAAATGATTCCTCCTAAGGACTTTAACAATGCCGATCTCTTTGTTTCTAAAAACTCTAACTCTGCGATCCAGAATCTCTTGGTAAGTCAAATTCGGCGTCAAATCCAATGGCTCGTGGCGAAGAACATGGGAAGGATTCTCAATATACTTCCTGAGCATTGAGACATTAAAAACATTATGAACTCTGTCAAGATCTGGCGGTAGGGCTAACCTGTAAGCTCGATCACCAACTCTGTCCAAAATCTCAAATGGACCAATAAATCTCGGACTCAACTTTCCCTTCTTTCCAAACCGCATCACACCCTTAAGAGGTGCAATCTTCAAGAACACATGGTCGCCAACCTCAAACTGCAACGGCCTACGACGCACATCAACATAACTCTTCTGTCTCGACTGTGCTGTCTTCATCCTCTCTCGAATAACAGCAACAACATCAGCTGTCTGTTGGACCAACTCTGGACCCAACATCTTCCTCTAACCAATCTCGTCCCAATACAATGGCGATCTACACTTTCTGCCATAAAGTGCTTCATACGGTGCCATGCCAATCGTTGCTTGGTAGCTATTATTGTACGTGAACTCAACAAGAGGCAATTTGGAATCCCAGCTACCAGGATAATCAATAGTACAAGCTCTGAGCATATCCTCTAGAATCTGAATAACTCTCTCTGATTGATCGTCACTCTGGGGGTGATATGCTGTACTGAATGCTAACCGTGAACCCATAGTTCTGTGCAAACTCTTCCAAAACTCTGAAGTAAATCTAGGGTCACGATCAGACACGATCGACACAGGAACACCATGAAGTCTAACAATCTCTGCTATGTACTCTTCGGCATACTGGTTCATAGAATACATCGTCTTGACTGGAAGAAAATGCGCTGACTTGGTCAACCGATCAACAATAACCCAAATGGAGTTAAAACCTTTTTGCGTCCTTGGAAGACCAGTCACGAAGTCCATCGTAATATGCTCTCATTTCCATTGAGGAATCGGTAATGACAGCAATGTCCCAGCAGGTCTCTGATGTTTGATTTTCACCTGCTGACAAGTTAGGCACTGAGAAATAAACATGGCAATATCCTTCTTCATACCTGGCCACCAATAGAGTCTACGAAGATCATGATACATCTTGGTGCTGCCTAGATGTATCGAGTATGGCGCGGTATGTGCCTCTGTCAAGACATCTCGCCGAATATCATCACCAACAGGAATACATATACGGCCTCTGAAAGTCACCAAACCATCTCCATTCAATCCAAACTCTGAATTACCTCTCTCCTCTGCTCTGGCTCTCAACTCTGTCAACTGTAAATCATTGACCTGCTTTCTACGGATCCTGTCCGTCAATGTAGCCCGAATGACCAATGCTGAAAACCGAGCAATGGTCCCCGGAACAACCAAAGCTATATCTTCTCGCTGCAAATCTAACAACAATGGCTTCTGAATCAAAGAATTCAAAGAAGAACTCGACTTATGGCTCAAAGCATCTGCTACAACATTTACCTTCCCTGGGTGATAACTAATCGTCAAATCATAATCTTTGACAAGCTCTAACCACCGTCTTTGTCGCATATTGAGTTCTTTCTGAGAAAACAAATACTTTAAACTCTTGTGGTCCGTGAAAATTTCACACTTTTCGCCATATAAGTAATGTCTCAAGATTTTCAGGGCGAAAACCACAGCTGCCAGTTCCAGATCATGCGTAGGATAATTCTTCTCGTAGTCGTTCAACTGGAGAGAAGCATAGGCTATAACCTTTCCACGTTGCATCAGCACTGCACCAAGACCTTTCTTCGACGCGTCAGTATAAACAACAAAATCCTCTGAACCACAGGGCAATGCAAGTACCGGAGCTGACGTCAACTTATCTTTCAACTCTTGAAATCCACTTTGGCAATCATTGGACCACTCAAACTTCACAGTCTTCCTCGTCAGATTGGTTAAACGGCAGGGCAATCTTGGAGAAATCTGAAATAAAACGACGATAATAACCCGCCAAACCAAGAAAACTGTGTACCACTGATACAGTGGTAGGGATAGGCCATTTCTGAATCGCCTCGATTTTCACTGGATCAACCGCTATACCATCCTTCGAGACAACATGGCGTAAGAAAGAAATCTGCTCCAACCAGAACTCACATTTCTTCAAATTATCATACAACCGCTTCTCTCTCAACAACTGAAGAACAACTCTGAGTTGCTCTGAATGAATCTCTCTGGCCTTGGAATAAATCAATATGTCATTGATGAAAACAATGACAAAGCTATCCAAATACGGCTTGAACACTCAGTTCATAAGATCAATGAAGACTGAAGGAGCATTAGTCAGACCAAAAGACATCACAAGAAATTCATAATGACCGAACCTGGTCCAAAATGCCATCTTAGGGATATTAGACTCCCTAACTTTCAACTGATAATAGCCAGATCGATGATCAATCTTCGAAAACACTGTAGCCCCCTGCAGTTGGTCAAAAAGATCATCTATTCGTGGCAACGGATATTTATTCTTGATAGTCACTTTGTTGATCTCTCTATAATCAATGCATAGGCGCAAAGACCCGTTTTTCTTTTTAACAAAAAGAACCGGAGCTCCCAGAGGCGAAGAACTCGGCCGAATGAAACCTTTATCCAAAAGATCCTGCAACTGCGTCTTCAACTCTTTCATCTCTGTTGGGGCCATTCTATACGGAGCCTTAGAAATAGGAACCGTACCTGGAACTATATCAATCACAAACTCCACATCTCTGTCCGGCGGCAAACCCGGCACATCATCCTCAAAAACATCAAGGAACTCTCTCACCACATCAATATCATCAATATTCAATTTCACAATTCTATCCACATCAACAATCGAAGCCAAAAACCCATCACAACCTCTAAACAACAACTTCTTAGCCTCAAGACATGAAATAAAAGGAAGGACCAGCGAAGTACCTGCACTGGCGAGCATACCTTCCCTATTGCCATCATCTGCAAATTTCACCGTCTTAGCAACGCAATCAATCACTGCATGATAGGTTGATAGCCAATCTATGCCAAGTATAATATCAAACGCAACCATAGGGATAACAATCAAATCAGCATAAACCACTCGCCCATCAATTTGAACAGAGCACGCATACACAATAGATGTCGGGCACAACACATCCCCCGAAGGAAATACAACATTAAACTGGAGGGGAATAACAGAAGGAACTATACCCAAATATCTCAAAAATAGTTCAGACATAAAAGAATGAGTAGCACCTGTATCAATCAATGTCGTAGCTACAATGCCTGAAATTAAAATAGTGCTAGAGATCACAGAAGAATAATGGTTTATACCTTCCTTCGTCATGGTGAAGATGCGTCCCTGCACCTTCTCTTTACCCGATCCTCTGGGACAATCCTTGGCAATATGGCATGCAGTGCCACATCTGTAGCAAGTATGAGTACCAAATCTGCACAATCCCCGATGATGCCTACCGCACTTGGGACACAATGGCTTCTCGGGATCAAATGGAACTGCCGGTGGTTTAGGACTCGGCTCTAACTTGCCTTTCCCTTTGAAACTGCCCTTTCCTCTTTGACTTGAACCTTGGCCTCTTTGAGCAATGGCCTGCTGCCTCACTTGTCTCTCCCTAGCAATGACTTTCTCATCTTGCTCGGCCAACAAAGCCTTAGCCACAATCTCTTTAAATGTCACAGCCTTCGACATATTAATGTCCCTTCTGATTTCTGCTCTAAGGCATCTAATGAAATGAGCACCTTTGTCTTTGTCATTGGAAGCAATATACGGGGCAAACAGACAGCCCTCCTCGATTTTCAGAATGTACTCATCAACATTCATACCTCCCTGTCGAAGCTCCAAGAACTCAGTCACCTTCCTAGCACGAAGTGCGTCTGGGAAGTACTTGTCATAGAAAAGATCAGTGAACTCTGACCACTTCAATGCCGGAACATCCACACTAACCTTGGTAGCATTCCACCAAATGCGTGCAGCCTTGACTAACATGAACACTGCACATCCAACTCTGTCTTTGTCTGCATAGTTGAGATGTTCAAAAATAGCCTCAAGTGCCTTAATCCACTCTACTGCCACCAACGGATCAGTGCTTCCTGCAAATTCAGGCGGATCCATCCTCTTGAAAGCAGTAAACATCCCATCACTACCAACTGCTTGTGCCACTTGGCCTTTCACTTGACCTCTACCTTGACTTGTACCTTGCAGACGTAGTAACTGTTGGATCTGCTCACTGTGGACCTTGGCTTGCTCTTTCAATAACTTGCCAAACTCATCGACAACTCTAGAGGAAGAACTATCCTCACCCTCTGAAGCCTTTCTCTTAGGAGGCATAACTCCTACAACGTGCTCACACAATACATATCAACCAATAACAATGAATAGATGTAGAAGAAGACATACCCGGACTGTTGAAAGTAGACGAAGTCATATGCATTGGTCCGAAGAACGGTGCTCTGATACCACTAAATGTAACACCCTCGACCGGTTTTGATAAAATAACAGCGGAATTTAAAATTTTCTAAAAAGAAAGAAGGATTTAAAATACATATCAATGTATAATCAAAAGTACATACATGATCAATCAAATGATACAACAAAAATACAAAATATCATTTTTGTGATCATGTCAAAAATGCTATCAAAATAGTTTTCTTCCTTCCTTCTCTATATGCATATGACTCCGGCCCACCATCAATGTCCCGGCCCGTCACTCTTATTTGCATCACATGAAATAACTGAAATGAGTATAAAACTCAGCAAGTGGAACTTTTACATAGCAATGGATACATATATCATACTCTGTAAAACATGGCTTTGAAATCATTAAATACCATCAACTCTTGAGACATGAATAACATAGCATAATATAACAATAAGATGGTATTTCTCTTTTCTCTGTTGGATTGATATCTATATAGTATCTCTGTCTCTGCACCTATATCCCATTGATATATGTAGAACCCGTAAATCAGTAGACGTATAAGCCATGCATAATTCTAGATTTTTAAATTTAATTGACTTCATTGCATGATTATTTTAAATGCATTTGTTTGAAGTTAATTATTTATTATTTCAGTTCAGCAGTTTGATTTTTAGCATTTCAGTATTTTCAGTGAGGCCGGACCGGAGTTGGAGTTTTGAGATAGAATTTAAGATTTGAGAAATATTTCCAGAAGTTAATTTAGCTAGCAAGTAAGTTCATTTAAGTTAAAAAAGAAGTTTAAGGAATTATTTAAGTTAGTTGAGGATTTTAATTTAATTGTTTGAGGTGATTAAGAAATGAGCTCATTTAAGTTACTTAATTAAGGGGTTAGCTCACTAAATTATTTAAAGGATTAGTAAGGCTTTCAAGGATTATTAGTTGACTAGATAATCAACATTTCCCTTTATTTTATCATGCATTTTTCGGCCACCCTTAGTGCTAGAAGATGCATTTTCCAACTCACCAACTTTGACCAATTCTTTGCATGTAATTAGTAGGATAATTCTAGGATTTTTGGGAGCACAATTTAATTAAATAAATGGACATATCCTAGTCTAGAATCAAGCTAAATTTCGGCCACCACCTCCTAGAAGCATCCACCAACTCATTTGATATCAATTCAAAATTCAAATTCAAAAGGGGAGTGGACTTGGTCTTGATATGATCCTATTTTTGTGCACCCTTCTCCTCACCTTCATAACCATCACTCCCCCCTCCACCTCCACCGAAAATAAGACCCCTTTTCAGTAGAAAAAACGTGGATAGCAGCTAGGGAGAAAGGGAGAAAAATCGAGAGCCAAGAAAGGTAGAGAAGCAAGCCACTCCGTCTCCTCCGCGCCGTCTCGTCTCTTCTTTTCGTTTTCTTTCGAAACGAAACCAGGCATGTCTAGATTTCTTTCAAACCTCAATCAAGTCATATTATCACTTATTTTTCAGTACATGATCATGTTTTAGCAAGCAAAAACCGAGATACATGTCAAAATATTTTTGGAACACACATGCAGAATTTCGGCCCTTTCATGACAAGCTTCACGTTTTTTTCTGAGTTTTGTGGTTTCAGGTGATTGGTTCGATTCCAGGCTCCCAAGGCGGCTTGTATACATGTAGTAGGATGCATTAGGACCATGTTGGTCCATTCAAACCAGCCCCATGCTTGCTGGAAATTCAGAATGACAGCAAGTCCCTTAGGTGCAGAAAAATGTGGTTCGAAAATTCAGTTTCTTGTCAAGGGGTTGGATCTGATCTTGGCTGCCCCAAGGGCCTATAGCCATGGTTGGATCACTTCCCTAGCATGTCTAAGACGTGACTAAGTTGCCCTTTTGGTGGCTTGGTCCATGGTTCATCGGTTTTTAATCAACACGTCAGAACAGCCCCTTTCCCCATTCGGCCCTTCCATTTTGCAGCATATGGTTCGTTTCTTTTGTGGCTTGGTGTGGATCTTGGTTGGCCTATGGCCCTTAGCCACGGTTCATATCATGCTCCTAGATGTCTAGATCGTGCCATGGTCAATCAAATGGCCACTGGAACGACGCAAGACATCGATCATAGCATAAACACTACACACGCATGCACGTTGCTCTCGGTTGGACCCTTCGGTTAAGATTTGGTGTGATGCGGATTGTGGCTGGCCTAGGGCCCTTAGCCATGGTTCATATCATTCCTTGGGATGTTGGTGAGAGTCTCTGGTCGGTGGTTCACGCCCCTAATGGCCGATAGTCTCGAAACCAATGCAAGTTTTGTAGTGCGCAGCTGCTGTATTTTTGACAGCAAGTATGCTGCTGTTCAGAAGCGTCGTTTGAGTTCTTGGTTGGCTTTTAGCCCATGGCCTTGGACTGGACAGTGCCTCATTGAGTTAGGAAGGTCATGTTTTCGACCGTTCGTCATTTGGATCATTTTTGAGGTCGTACGAGAATTTACGGTGCAATGTGCCAAATTGACTCTCGAAAGAGCGTTTCGTGTTTTGGCCTCCATTTCACCTAGATTTCGACCCTATCATTTTAGGAACATTATTTTATGATTTTTCAGCGTATTTTAATCATGACTATACGTCGGTTCAGTGTCGGTTCAGGTTGGCTCGGAGTCATGATTAAATGCGAAGTCATTAGGCGTCATAGTCGCATCTTTTGAACGTAAATTGCATAGTTGGTCATGTTTAAGCTATTGCATATTTTTCATGGCACAGTTAGGTTGCAGCGAGCCTGGGAACGATCCAATCCAATCCAGTTGGTAAAATTACAGGAATTTTCATTATGCCAGTTAATTATTTTACGTGCATTAAATAGAAAATGATTATTTTTGAGATTTATGCGATATGGCTTGTGGTTCATTCACTATGTGGGAGTGTTATTTTATACGGTCGCCAGTGACCGATCAGTTCAGTATGGTACCACCCGGTCGCCAGTGACCGGCCAGCTCAGATCAGTTTCAGCCTCCCCGGTAGCCAGTTACCGATCAGTTCAGCTTAGTGCAGTGGCCACAGGCGTAAAACATAATCTCAACAGAAAATTTTACCAGATATTTCAGTACAGGCTCCAAGGAGCAAATATTTTTACAGTGACTTCCAGTTCAGTTATGCACGTATTATAATTGCTCAGTACAGATTATTTTCAGTATGCCTCAGGACAGGATATTTTATCTCATGCATATTTTAAATTCAGATTTTTACTCGTTACCTGCGATTTATGCATGCTGAGTCTTTAGGCTCACTAGACTTGATTGTTGTAGGTACTGATGAGGCCAGGGCCGAGGGCGGGGACCAGTGAGCCAGCTTGGGTCGGCAGTAGTGGCACCCGAGGACCTCAGAGCAGCAGTTGTTATTTTCTTCGCAAACAATTTTTATCAGTTGTTGGATATTTTTAAATCGTTGTTGTTGGCAAAACTTTGATTTTCTTCCGCTGCAATATTTTGAAATATTGAACTTGATTCACCAGTGATTTTATGAATGAGGCCATTTAAGTTCTTTTAAAAAGAAAATTTTTAATTTTTCCGCAAAATTTCCAAGCAAGTAGTTCGAGGGCCTTCGCAGTTGGTATCAGAGCGGTGGTTCTGTATAGGGTTTCACTACTACTGACCGCGAGAAGCTCACGAAGCCACGCCTTTGGTCTGTAAGTTTTTTTTTTCAGTTCAGCATTTTGTTCAGCATTTCAGTTATAGCATGAATTATTTTTTCAGCATGCTTCCAGATTTTCAGTATTTCAGAGTTCATTTAAAATAAATTATGGAATTATGCATGTTAGTTACGTATGGGTTATGTTGGAACAGTATGCCCCCTAGACGCATTTTAGAGCGCAACAGAGAGGTGGAGCCTCGCCGAGAGGACAGAGAGGAGCATAGACCGGAGGGAGACCTACCACCCCCTCCACCGCCACCACCGGACATGAGTGCCCAGATGTTAGCTGGGATGGCACAGTTCTTCGCACAGTTTGCGGGGGGCAATGCCGCAGCCGTAGCCGCAGCCGCAGCCAGGCCGACAGGGCCCGAGGCAGTGTATGAGCGATTCATGAAGATGCGCCCGAAGGAATTCTCTGGGGCATCTGACCCCATGGTTGCCGAGGGATGGATCAAATCCCTCGAGGTGATCTTCGATTTTATAGAGCTGGGGGACGCAGACCGAGTCCGATGTGCCACCTACTTGTTCACTGGAGACGCCCGCTTGTGGTGGGAAGGAGCTTCGGTAGCCCTGACATTGGCTACACTTTCTTGGACCCGCTTTACGGAGGTTTTCTACTCCAAGTATTTTGCTGAGGAGGTTCGCACCAGGCTGACCACCGAGTTCATGAGCCTGAGACAGGGGGATATGTCGGTTACGGAGTTTATCCGTAAGTTCGAGAGGGGCTGTCACTTTGTGCCCCTGATAGCGAATGATGCCAAAGCCAAGCTGATGCACTTCCTGGTGGGTTTACGGCCGATCTTGCGCCGGGATGTTAGGGTATCTGACCCTGCTACTTATGAGGTTGCCGTCTCCAAGGCCTTAGCCGCAGAGCAGGATCTGCGGGATATCGAGAGGGATCGCCAGGGCAAGCGCCCAGTCCAGGCACCGCACCGCCCTCCTCCTCATCAGCATCAGCAGCAGAATAAGAGGCCTTTTCATGGACCGCCCAGGAACAGAGGCCAGCAGCAGCAGCAGCGGGGACGCCCAGCCCCGAGGACTCAGGAGCACCCAGTCTGTCCCAGGTGCTCACGTCGCCATCCTGGAGCATGTATGGCTGGCTCAGGAAAGTGTTTTAAGTGTGGCAGTCCAGACCACATGTTGCTGCAGTGCCCTCAGAGGAATCTGCCTACCCAAGGCAGAGTTTTTGCTCTCCATGCCGCGGAAGCCAACCCGGAGACTATGTTGTTGACAGGTACCTTTAAACTTTAAGTTATTCTTCGAATTTCAACATTTTGGGAATCGGGATTTAGATTTTGAACTTAGAACTGTTATAGGATTGCATGCTCTACTCAGATTTATTTCGGGGAAATTAAGCTAGAGGAACCTAGACCTTTGCATGTCTATAAGCTTAGATCTTGTAGTGGGATTCAACTTAGAGCTCCGCTCTTTCAGGGAGAATTTTTATATCTGGTTCCGCTACCAAGGCCTTGATAGATTCAGGGGCCACTCACTCATTTATTTCGGAGGTCTTTGCAAACTTTCTCAAGATCCAGACCATTGGGCTAGATACAGCCTTTTCAGTAGTGTTGCCGTCAGGCGAGGAGATGGCAGCCACCAATGTTATCCGAGATATAGACCTTGAGCTGCACGGTAATCTTGTTTATGCGGATCTGATTGTGCTACCGATGCCGGAATTTGACATCATCCTAGGGATGGACTGGCTATTGAGGAACAGAGTGTTGATAGACTTCCAGCGGAGATCCGTTCTTGTCCGACCGCCTGGAATGGAGCAGTTCTTATTTGAGCCGGACAGGTACTTTCCTTTACCGCGCATTATTCCTTATGTTCAGGCTAGGAAGCTCATGCATAGAGGGTGTCGGGCATTTCTAGCAACCCTTTTATCTGTCCCCGAGGAACCCAGCCAGTCAGCCTCAGATGTTCCGATTGTTAGAGATTTCTTAGACGTTTTTCCCGAAGACGTCTCTGGTATGCCACCAGAGAGAGAGGTGGAGTTTTCCGTTGAGCTTATGCCAGGTACGGCTCCGATATCCAAAGCGCCGTACCGTCTAGCACCGACAGAGATGGCAGAGCTTAAGAAGCAGATCCAGGAACTTCTCGACAAGGAGTTCATTCGCCCGAGCTTTTCTCCATGGGGCGCGCCGGTCTTATTTGTGAAAAAGAAGGATGGCTCGATGAGGCTTTGCATTGACTACCGGGAGTTGAACAGGGTTACAGTGAAGAATAAATACCCACTGCCGAGGATTGAGGATCTGTTTGACCAGTTGCAGGGAGCTTCAATTTTCTCCAAGATAGATCTGCGTTCCGGTTATCACCAGTTGAGGGTGAGAGATGCTGATGTCTCGAAGACAGCTTTCAGGACTCGTTATGGCCACTACGAGTTCCTAGTGATGCCGTTCGGTCTGACGAATGCGCCAGCAATCTTCATGGATCTAATGAATCGCGTATTTCAGCCGTACCTCGACCAGTTTGTGATAGTGTTCATAGATGACATTCTTGTCTACTCCAAGAATCGGGAGGAGCACAGCAGGCATCTGACCACAGTGTTGCAGACATTGCAGAAACATAAACTATTCGCAAAGTTCAGTAAGTGCGAATTCTGGTTAGAGAAAGTGGCGTTCTTGGGCCACATTGTTTCTAGCAGTGGTATTGAGGTAGACCCGGCGAAAGTTGCAGCAGTCAGAGATTGGGTTGTGCCTCAGAATGCATCAGAGATCCGCAGTTTTCTTGGGCTAGCAGGATATTACAGGAAATTCATTCAGGGATTCTCATCCATTGCCGTTCCACTCACAGCAGTGACCAAGAAAAATGTGAAGTTTGTGTGGAGCGAGGAGTGTCAGAAGAGCTTCGATACTTTGAAGCAAGCTCTTACCTCAGCACCCGTTTTGGCTGTACCGTCAGGATCTGGTGAGTTTGTCCTTTATACCGATGCTTCGAAGCTTGGTTTAGGTGCAGTTTTGATGCAGCATGGGAGAGTGATAGCGTATGCTTCTCGACAGCTGAAAATTCACGAGAAGAACTACCCCACCCATGATCTGGAGTTAGCGGCCGTAGTTTTTGCTTTGAAGATTTGGAGGCACTATCTGTATGGAGAGAAGTGTCAGATCTTTACCGACCATAAGAGCCTCAAGTATTTCTTTACGCAGAAGGAGCTGAACATGCGTCAGAGACGTTGGTTGGAGCTTGTGAAAGACTACGATTGTGACATTAGCTACCACCCGGGTAAAGCTAATGTAGTTGCGGATGCTTTGAGCAGGAAAGTCGCAGTGATGGCTCATTTGACGATGCAGAAACCTCTTCAGATCGAGATGCAGAGGTTTGATCTTGAGACTTACCCTCGAGGTAGAGTTCCTCGTTTATCTACCTTGACTATCCAGTCCTCTCTTATTGACCGTATTCGCAGCGGTCAGGCAGCAGATGAGCAGTTGGCACAGTGGAAGAAGAGAGATGAAGCTAAGGGCAGTGTTTTGTATTCAGTCAGCGACGGTATTGTGAGATACCGAGATAGGATATGGGTTCCTAGCAGTGATTCTATCCGAGCAGACATCTTATCAGAGGCCCATACGTCCCCGTACTCTATTCACCCTGGGAGTACGAAGATGTACAAAGATCTGCAGCTATTGTATTGGTGGCCAGGGATGAAGAAGGACATCAGGCGTTTTGTATCCGAGTGCCTGACTTGCCAGTTAGTGAAGGCCGAGCATCAGAGACCAGCAGGTTTGCTCAAGCCTCTTCCTATTCCCGAGTGGAAGTGGGAGAACATTACCATGGACTTTGTGACCGGATTACCGAGGTCAGCCAGAGGATCGAATGCTATCTGGGTGATTGTAGATCGTCTTACCAAATCAGCGCACTTCTTGCCTATTAAGACGACTTTCACCATGGTTCAGTATGCAGAGCTGTATATCCGAGAGATAGTCCGACTCCACGGTATTCCAGTTTCTATCGTATCCGACAGAGATCCCAGATTTACTTCCTCGTTTTGGAAGAGTTTGCATTCGACTTTGGGTACGAAGTTGCTGTTTAGCACAGCTTTCCATCCGCAGACAGATGGACAGTCGGAGCGAGTTATTCAGATCTTAGAGGATCTTCTCCGTGCTTGCGTCATTGATTTCTCTGGGAGTTGGGAGTCGAACTTACCATTGGTAGAGTTCACCTATAACAACAGTTTCCAGTCGTCCATAGGTATGGCTCCGTATGAAGCGCTGTATGGTCGCAAGTGTAGATCTCCTGTTCATTGGGATGAAGTAGGAGAGAGAGCAGAGTTGGGTCCAGAGATTGTTCAGCAGGCAGCAGATGTAGTAGTCAAGATCCGTGATAGGATGAGGACTGCCCAGAGCCGACAGAAGAGTTATGCCGATCAGCGGAGGAGAGAGTTAGAGTTTGCAGTGGGCGATCATGTCTTCGTGAAAGTGGCACCTATGAAGGGTGTCATGAGATTTGGCAAGAAAGGGAAGCTCAGTCCGAGATTCATTGGACCGTTTGAGATCCTCGACAGAGTTGGGACGCTAGCGTATCGTGTGGCTCTTCCGCCAAATCTGGCCGGAGTACACAATGTCTTTCACGTCTCCATGCTGAGGAAGTTTATGGCAAATCCTTCGCATGTGCTGAACTTCGAGCCGTTGCAGCTTACTCCGAACTTATCTTATGAGGAGAGACCCGTGCAGATCCTAGACAGACAGGAGAAGAAACTTCGGAACAAGTTGGTTAAGCGAGTCAAAGTCAAATGGCTCAACCATTCAGAGGAGGAAGCTACGTGGGAGTCTGAGCCGGAGATGAGAAGTCGATACCCTGAGTTATTCGGTGAGTTCTAATTTCGAGGACGAAATTTATTTAAGTGGGGAAGGATTGTAGAACCCGTAAATCAGTAGACGTATAAGCCATGCATAATTCTAGATTTTTAAATTTAATTGACTTCATTGCATGATTATTTTAAATGCATTTGTTTGAAGTTAATTATTTATTATTTCAGTTCAGCAGTTTGATTTTTAGCATTTCAGTATTTTCAGTGAGGCCGGACCGGAGTTGGAGTTTTGAGATAGAATTTAAGATTTGAGAAATATTTCCAGAAGTTAATTTAGCTAGCAAGTAAGTTCATTTAAGTTAAAAAAGAAGTTTAAGGAATTATTTAAGTTAGTTGAGGATTTTAATTTAATTGTTTGAGGTGATTAAGAAATGAGCTCATTTAAGTTACTTAATTAAGGGGTTAGCTCACTAAATTATTTAAAGGATTAGTAAGGCTTTCAAGGATTATTAGTTGACTAGATAATCAACATTTCCCTTTATTTTATCATGCATTTTTCGGCCACCCTTAGTGCTAGAAGATGCATTTTCCAACTCACCAACTTTGACCAATTCTTTGCATGTAATTAGTAGGATAATTCTAGGATTTTTGGGAGCACAATTTAATTAAATAAATGGACATATCCTAGTCTAGAATCAAGCTAAATTTCGGCCACCACCTCCTAGAAGCATCCACCAACTCATTTGATATCAATTCAAAATTCAAATTCAAAAGGGGAGTGGACTTGGTCTTGATATGATCCTATTTTTGTGCACCCTTCTCCTCACCTTCATAACCATCACTCCCCCCTCCACCTCCACCGAAAATAAGACCCCTTTTCAGTAGAAAAAACGTGGATAGCAGCTAGGGAGAAAGGGAGAAAAATCGAGAGCCAAGAAAGGTAGAGAAGCAAGCCACTCCGTCTCCTCCGCGCCGTCTCGTCTCTTCTTTTCGTTTTCTTTCGAAACGAAACCAGGCATGTCTAGATTTCTTTCAAACCTCAATCAAGTCATATTATCACTTATTTTTCAGTACATGATCATGTTTTAGCAAGCAAAAACCGAGATACATGTCAAAATATTTTTGGAACACACATGCAGAATTTCGGCCCTTTCATGACAAGCTTCACGTTTTTTTCTGAGTTTTGTGGTTTCAGGTGATTGGTTCGATTCCAGGCTCCCAAGGCGGCTTGTATACATGTAGTAGGATGCATTAGGACCATGTTGGTCCATTCAAACCAGCCCCATGCTTGCTGGAAATTCAGAATGACAGCAAGTCCCTTAGGTGCAGAAAAATGTGGTTCGAAAATTCAGTTTCTTGTCAAGGGGTTGGATCTGATCTTGGCTGCCCCAAGGGCCTATAGCCATGGTTGGATCACTTCCCTAGCATGTCTAAGACGTGACTAAGTTGCCCTTTTGGTGGCTTGGTCCATGGTTCATCGGTTTTTAATCAACACGTCAGAACAGCCCCTTTCCCCATTCGGCCCTTCCATTTTGCAGCATATGGTTCGTTTCTTTTGTGGCTTGGTGTGGATCTTGGTTGGCCTATGGCCCTTAGCCACGGTTCATATCATGCTCCTAGATGTCTAGATCGTGCCATGGTCAATCAAATGGCCACTGGAACGACGCAAGACATCGATCATAGCATAAACACTACACACGCATGCACGTTGCTCTCGGTTGGACCCTTCGGTTAAGATTTGGTGTGATGCGGATTGTGGCTGGCCTAGGGCCCTTAGCCATGGTTCAAATCATTCCTTGGGATGTTGGTGAGAGTCTCTGGTCGGTGGTTCACGCCCCTAATGGCCGATAGTCTCGAAACCAATGCAAGTTTTGTAGTGCGCAGCTGCTGTATTTTTGACAGCAAGTATGCTGCTGTTCAGAAGCGTCGTTTGAGTTCTTGGTTGGCTTTTAGCCCATGGCCTTGGACTGGACAGTGCCTCATTGAGTTAGGAAGGTCATGTTTTCGACCGTTCGTCATTTGGATCATTTTTGAGGTCGTACGAGAATTTACGGTGCAATGTGCCAAATTGACTCTCGAAAGAGCGTTTCGTGTTTTGGCCTCCATTTCACCTAGATTTCGACCCTATCATTTTAGGAACATTATTTTATGATTTTTCAGCGTATTTTAATCATGACTATACGTCGGTTCAGTGTCGGTTCAGGTTGGCTCGGAGTCATGATTAAATGCGAAGTCATTAGGCGTCATAGTCGCATCTTTTGAACGTAAATTGCATAGTTGGTCATGTTTAAGCTATTGCATATTTTTCATGGCACAGTTAGGTTGCAGCGAGCCTGGGAACGATCCAATCCAATCCAGTTGGTAAAATTACAGGAATTTTCATTATGCCAGTTAATTATTTTACGTGCATTAAATAGAAAATGATTATTTTTGAGATTTATGCGATATGGCTTGTGGTTCATTCACTATGTGGGAGTGTTATTTTATACGGTCGCCAGTGACCGATCAGTTCAGTATGGTACCACCCGGTCGCCAGTGACCGGCCAGCTCAGATCAGTTTCAGCCTCCCCGGTAGCCAGTTACCGATCAGTTCAGCTTAGTGCAGTAACCACAGGCGTAAAACATAATCTCAACAGAAAATTTTACCAGATATTTCAGTACAGGCTCCAAGGAGCAAATATTTTTACAGTGACTTCCAGTTCAGTTATGCACGTATTATAATTGCTCAGTACAGATTATTTTCAGTATGCCTCAGGACAGGATATTTTATCTCATGCATATTTTAAATTCAGATTTTTACTCGTTACCTGCGATTTATGCATGCTGAGTCTTTAGGCTCACTAGACTTGATTGTTGTAGGTACTGATGAGGCCAGGGCCGAGGGCGGGGACCAGTGAGCCAGCTTGGGTCGGCAGTAGTGGCACCCGAGGACCTCAGAGCAGCAGTTGTTATTTTCTTCGCAAACAATTTTTATCAGTTGTTGGATATTTTTAAATCGTTGTTGTTGGCAAAACTTTGATTTTCTTCCGCTGCAATATTTTGAAATATTGAACTTGATTCACCAGTGATTTTATGAATGAGGCCATTTAAGTTCTTTTAAAAAGAAAATTTTTAATTTTTCCGCAAAATTTCCAAGCAAGTAGTTCGAGGGCCTTCGCAATATAAATCGATAACTTTAAAGGATATAAGCCTATGGTCGTTGATCAACTAATTGCATGCAATCTATGACTATGTATCTATCAATCCAATAAATCATTTAAACTCTCTCTTTGGCATTAAATCAAACACTTTGAAAACTCTTTTCTCTTGTATTCCCTTTTTCGCAATTGAGACATAAAAATACCTCCATAATATAAAACAAAGTGTATCAATACATAACATGAATCAAATGAAGGGAATAGCACATTAAAACCATTGAAACACCATACATATAATATCATGTGAGCACAAGGAATGAAATTCCACTTACAACCACTTGGAACCTAGAATATATCTCTTGGTACACAACCTACAACAATAAATCATAAATTACACCATCAACATCTCAATAATAATAAACCCAAATCAATTATTCCATAACACCAACACCAACACCAAACCCATGATTTCACCCAACACAAAAACCAAGAAATAACCAAACCAAAAGCTTACCTTAGCTTCTAGAACCAACAAGATGAAAGAAGATCGGTTACGGTGACCGGAAGCGCAATGGAAGTTTAAAAATCGAATTTTTATAAAAAATTTCGGCCACCTTGATTTAATGTGTAGCAAATACAATAAACACAAAATGACATTCATATTGTGTTAAGAAATGTACCTATCAATCACAAGCTTCCTTTGAGCACTCCTTGCTCAACTATTAAGCCCACCACTAACTAGGTAGATCCCCTCATATTTTGCACTAGAAAAATATGAGGATTTTTCAAAGAGAAGTGCAAGAATTCCTCAACCAAGATGAAGAGAAAAATGGAGAGAAAATGAGTGTCAATTTTTCGGCCAAGTGAGGGGAGAGTGAAGGAGTGAATGAGTTGTCTTAGTGTGTGAAAAAGTAGAGACCAACTTTAGCATGCCATGCAATTTTTTAATCAAAAGTAATCCACAACCTTTCACTTCCCAAGCATGCATTCTCATTTGGGCTTGTAACAATTACAAGGCCCATGGACTTTTATTTAAATGTCCCAAACATATTTGAGCTCATTTAAAGTTTACTTGATTTTACCCAAGCCCACTAGTTTAATAATTATTTCTAATTGGGCTCTACAAGGCCCAATGTAATTTAATTAATTCAACAATTGAATTAATTTAATTATTTGGACTCTACTAGGCCCACTAGTGTTAAATTAATTCAACACTTGAATTAATTTAATTTAGTCCATAATAATGTTTATGAAAATCACAATTTTCAAATACATTATTTACTTGGCCAACTTTTAATTTTAGGAACACATTCGTAAATTAAAAGTTACATTTCTCTCATAGAAGTCATACTTCTATTTTTTTTTTATGCTTATAAACTCATTTATAAGCCGTTCAACACATTGAACTATTTTACTTCTCAACGGGATCTAGAAAGCTAGTACTTGTGTGGCCCTCAATGGTTCATTGATACAACTAGCCGTAAGTTCACATCTCCATGTGATTTGGACTAAACATGTCCTTATACGAGCATACCCCAATTACTCCATTCTTACTTATCAACTCCTTGATAACAAGAACGTCAGAACTCAAGTCTGATAGTACCCAACCAATCATGTTAAACGTCTAGCAGCATCGCTTACATGATTCCCTAGGTATCAAATGATAGTGCCTGCAAGAACCATTCAATTATGGTTAGCGTACAGTACGGTCCCTTCAACTCATATATCCCAATCAATTCGACAACCATTGGTTTATCGAGAGTTGTCAATGAATCGATACTATGTGTTATGTCGTAGTTGCATCGATGGTGTAATCTATGAAACCCCTTTCATAATTATCACCATACACTGATCTGAGATTTCAACCTACATACACATGTGAACACATAGGATATCCATACCCGAAGGTAAGCGGTGAATCCCCGACTACACTGCATCGACTCCTATATGTTTTGACAGAACACACAACCTTGCCACCTGATGACCCCATGAGAGTCGGTAAACAAGTCAAAGTGTAATTCTAGCATATAGAGTCTCAATGTTGTCCCGGGTCATAAGGACTAATGATGTACAACCATAAACTAGGACTTTTCCACTCGATAAGTGAGAACCACTTGGAAAGTCCTTTTATGGAGGGTTGTTCAGTGCACTCTACCAGGAGCACCTACCTGCATGCTCGGACATCACAATGTCCCCTACCAATGAAACATGGTACTCATATTACAGATACTAGTCTCGAACTTTAGCGGCCTATATCCTTCTTAGCGGCGGCTGAATCGACTAGGAACTGTTTAGAATATACAGTATTCCAAATATGAGTTTCATGATACTCATGATATGAGCATCTCATATTCTTTCTACTATTTGTATATTCAAGGTCTTTATCTATGCAACTAGCATGGGTATACAGATAAAGATTTGCCAAAACAATAATTTCAAATATTATTAAAATAAAGATTTCTTATACATAGAGTTTCATTGTGAACACTCGGCCAACACTTGGCTCGACGGGCACCTACTCTAACAATCTCCCACTTGCACTAGAGCCAACTACCCATATGCTTCAAACCCATTGATTCGCGATGCATCTCGAATAATGGTTCAGGTAAAGGCTTAGCTAGTGGATCAACATCATTATCTGCGGAGCCGACTATGTCAATCGACACTTCTCCTCTTTCCACAATCACTCGGAGGATGTGGTAATTTCTCAATACATGTTTGGATTTCTGATGAGACTTTGGCTCCTTTGCTTGAGCTAAAGCTCCCGTGTTGTCACAAAACACCGGGACAGGAGCAACTCCATTAGGAATGACGTCCAACTCTTGGACGAAATTCCTTATCCAAACAGCCTCCCTTGCTGCATCTGATGGAGCAATGTATTCGGCCTCTGTGCTGGAATCCGCAATATTGTCTTGCTTGGAACTCTCCCAAGAGACAGCAGCACCATTGAGCATGAATACAAAACCAGAGGTTGACTTCGAGTCATCGATATCGCTTTGGAAGCTAGAGTCGGTATAGCCTTCCAATTTCAGTTCTCCACCCCATAGACCAAGAACAATTTATTGGTCCTTCTCAACTACTTGAGGATGTCTTTAACAGCTTTCAATGTGGAAGACCAGGGTTCGATTGATATCTACTCACTACACTTAGTGCGAAAGTCACGTCAGGACGTGTAGAAATCATCTCATACATGATGCTACCAATCGCAGATTCATAAGGAATGCTTGTCATCGCCGCTATCTCTGCATCAGTCTTGGGAGACATAGACTTGGATAGGGACACGCCATGACACATTGGTAGATGTCCTCTCTTGGACTAATCCATCGAGAACCGCTTCACGATGGTATCAATGTATGTGGACTGGGTGAGACCAAGCAATCTTCTTGATCTATCTCTATAGATTTGTATTCCCAATACAAAAGATGTTTCACCCAAGTCCTATATCGAGAACTCACTTGCTAACCATATTTTAGTTAATTGCAACATTCCTACATCATTCCCAATGATTAGAATGTCATCAACATAAAACAACAGGAATGTCACAACACTCCCACTGACCTTCTTATACACACAGGGTTCCACAGGATTCTTATCAAAACCAAACTCTTTGATTGTACTATCGAATCTGAGGTTCCAACTCCTAGATGCCTGCTTTAGACCATAAATAGATCTTTGAAGTTTGCATACCATATGCTCACTTTCGATAGATGTAAACCCTCCAGGTTTGAGACATGTAAATTTCTTCCTTAATATCCCCATTAAGAAAGGCTGTCTTGACATCCATCTGTCATATCTCATAGTCATACCATGCAGCTATGGCTAGCAATATCCTTATAGACTTGAACATTGCAACTAGTGAAAAGGTTTCCTCAAAGTCAACTCCTTGTCTTTGAGTATATCCTTTTGCCACCAATCGCGCCTTGAAGGTCAATACATTCCCATCGGCCCCAAGTTTTCTCTTGTAAATCCATTTACACCCTATGGGATCAATTCCCTCAGGTAGATCCACGAGATTCCACACTTGGTTCGAATGCATGGAATTCATCTCAGATTCCATCGCTTCAAGCCACTTGGATGAATCGGCATCAAATAATGCTTCCTTGAAGGTCCTTGGATCATATCCATGGTTAGGCTCATCATGGCCCTCTTCAAGAAGCAGACCATACCTCATAGGTGGTCTCGAGACTCTCTCGGATCTTCTAGGAGCTTGTATCTCCTCTCTTGGCTCTTCGGGTGTGGGTTCTACAACTGTGGGTGTCTCTCGAGCCTCTTCGAGTTCTTTTATCTCCCTTTTTCTATCCAATAGAAATTCCTTTTCCAAAAAGGTTGCATTCCTAGAAACAAACACCTTTGTTTCTTGGGGATGATAGAAATGATTTTCAACTGAATTCCTTGGATATCCCACAAAGTAGCATAAAATGGATCGACAATCCAATTTATCTCCCACTACCTGCTTCACATAAGCAGGGCACCCCCATATTCTAAGACAAGAATATTTGGGAAGCTTACCCATCCATATCTCATACGGTGTCTGCCTTTAAATGGACATTTAGTGGAATATCTTTCAATTTTAAGTGATAGAGATCGTTTTCAAGTTCTCTAGTACCAATCAAACATTCATTCTTGTAAATGTTGCAAACACCTTTGTAAATAAACAAGAATATCCATCTTTATCAACATAGAAATGGAAACAATGTTTTTCACCAAATCCGGTACAAACAAAACATCTCTTAAAATTAACTTAAAATCATTATTCATAAGCAAGTAAACATCTCCAATAGCTTTGGCACCAACTCTTGGTCCATTGCCCATCCTCTAGAAGGTCACACCTTCCTTAAGCTTCCTACTTCTTCCCATCACCTGTAAATCATTACAGAGATTTGAACCATAACCGGTATCTAATACCCAAGAAGTAGAGTTAATTGAAATGTTTACTTCAATTTAGAAATACCGTTTCCGGAACTCTTCTGGGCAAGATATTCCCTGCAGTTACGCCTCCAATGTCCAGGCTTCTTGCAGTGATGACATACATCATCAGTCTTGTCAGCCTTAACTGATCTGGCTGCCTCAACGGGATTCGGAGATTGCCTCATCAAGGGCACGTTCTTCTTGGGACGTTGGAAAGAACGCTTCTTTCCATTCCCATGTGGATCAATCTTCGTACCAGATGAAGAACCCACATAAAGAACCAACTTCTCTTTCTTGATGGTTGATTCAAACGTAACAAGCATATTCACCAACTCCTCAAGGGTTGGCTCCATCTTGTTCATGTTGAAGTTCACCACAAAAGGATCAAATAAGCTAGGCAATGATAACAGCAACACGTCGGTGGTCAACTCCGAAGGCAAGATCAGATCCATGCCAACGAGCTTGTCCACGAGCCCAATAAACTTCAGGCCATGCTCATGGACCGAGGCCCCATCTCACATGTGCAAAGTGATCAGCTCCTTGACGGTAGCATGCCTAAGAGGCCGTGTTTGCTCACCAAAGAGCTCCTTGAGATGCAAATGAATGTCAGCAGCACTCTTTGCATCCTCAAAACGTCTCTGCAGCTCATCATTCATAGAAGTCAGCATATAACACCTGGCTATCAAGTCATGGTCACACCATTCCTTGTAAGCCTGCAATTCCTCAGGAGTGCAGTCAGTCGGAGCCTCAACAGGGGGCGACTCTGTCAGTGTATATGCTACCCTTTCCGAATTCAAGATGATTTTCAGGTTTCTTAGCCAAGTGAGGTAATTAGGTCCAGTTAATATGTGTTTGTCGAGTATTACGGATATCGGATTGCGAATCGAAGACATTGTCAATTTGTACTGAAAAGTAAAAACAAATAAATATTGATGACTATTTTAAAATATTTAGTAAGATATGAAGTTTGGACTTTTACTTCATAAATATTTGCTCCCATTGTTTTGACATCTTTCACTACCCTCTAGTGAAAACGGGAAACTCCTTTCCTCAGTAGGTACGTAAGGTCCAATTAGCGAATTATGATCCCGAATAATATCAGCCAATCACAATTCCTAAAAAGTTGTTTCCAATTGCATCACAATGCAACCCTCTACGTAAACTTTTGTCTCACGTTTGATTAGGACCCAAACGTCGTTCATCTTCACGTGTCAAGCCTTACCCATCGATGTTGAACCTTGATGGACGGTCGCCATGAGTTCCCCCAATAATATGAGCCGAAATCATGGGAGTTCCACGTAGTTCACATCACCATGTCAATGGATGTCACAGCTTTCCGGCACCCAGGGCCCCCCCAATAATATGAGCCGAGCCCCGAGTACGGGTAGCGTTTATCATGCACCCATTGTCGATGGAAGACATGGAAATTATAAACAAATTTATAATTTCCCTTTTCGGGCTTGATATTAATTTTGAATCTTATTCAAAATGAGGGTTTTTTAATTTTGAAAAGTCTCATCATTAATTTTATTTAAAAGCTCGCCATGTTTGATCGTATGTTTGCCGGATTCATGCAACTTTGTTATTATCATAATAATAACGCACATACTCATTATTTATAACATATCATGCATATATTATAACAGTAAACAAAACAAGGATGATCAATCGCCCCAATACTAACGGCCCGTGTGAGCTAAACACGGGCCTAGGTCCAATCCTAGGGTAATGCAAGGGATGCAAATGCAACTATTACATTAGCTTCCAATATTTACATGCCTTCGATCTTCATAATCATCATGGCCACCATCTTCCAATCTTGATCATCCACTATACTAATATTTACAAATAAATATCCATGGCAAATAGGGATACTTCTCATGGGGTGGGAACGGGCCATAAACCAAGCCCACTTTATAAATTGATAATTATTACAATCATTCAACACAAAATATCCTAGCATACACCTAGCAAATTGGGCTTGGGCTTTTGATCATCCTTCATGCATAATATCACATATCATACACCATCAATTAATTATCACAATAATTAATTGATCCAATATTATATATCTTGATCCAATCACTAACCGCCACGATTATAAACTAAATTAACAAAGTATACAAACACCTTTGTCTACTTTCCAATTAATTTATTTATAACCGAATTTCTTATAAATCACAATTTACTATAAATAATTAAAGTCCAACTTCAATTATTTATTTTATGAGAAAAATTTGCAACTTTTGTAATTTTAAACTTAAGGGCCCAAAAACATATTTTTCACTAAAAACATTTGGCCCATTCAAAATTCACAAATATGTTAGCCATCCAATGGCCCAACAACTCAAGGCCCATGACACTTTAATAATCCAAAACACTTTTGGAAACCCTAGTCGTCATCGCCGTCGCCAGAGCTCCGTCGCCGGATTCCGGCAACCAAAATATTTTTTTTTATTTTAAAAGGGGGGTTTCGTGCAGCCCTTGGGCCGTTTCGGGCAGCCCCTCGGGCAGCTTGGGCTGCCCGAAATGGGCAGCAACAAGCTGCCGAAATGTGCCCCAAGGTGGCCTTGATTTTGTTGCAAAATTTTGTTCTCATGCGGTTAGAAATCAATCTCAATATAATATCTTGTAAATGCTACACAAAATCGTAACCATAGCTCGGATACCACTTCAAAGGGCATCGGTTACGGTGACCGGAAGCGCAATGGAAGTTTAAAAATCGAATTTTTATAAGAAATTTCGGCCACCTTGATTTAATGTGTAGCAAATACAATAAACACAAAGTGACATTCATAGTGTGTTAAGAAATGTACCTATCAATCACAAGGATTGATGTATGGCTCCAACTAAGGTGTAAACACTTTAGCCCTTCAATGGTAGAAACTATCTTCAAGCTTCGTTTGAGCACTCCTTGCTCAACTATTAAGCCCACCACTAACTAGGTAGATCCCCTCATATTTTGCACTAGAAAAATATGAGGATTTTTCAAAGAGAAGTGCAAGAATTCCTCAACCAAGATGAAGAGAAAAATGGAGAGAAAATGAGTGGCAATTTTTCGGCCAAGTGAGGGAAGAGTGAAGGAGTGAATGAGTTGTCTTGGTGTGTGAAAAAGTAGAGACCAACTTTAGCATGCCATGCAATTTTTTAATCAAAAGTAATCCACAACCTTTCACCTCCCAAGCATGCATTCTCATTTGGGCTTGTAACAATTATAAGGCACATTGACTTTTATTTAAATGTCCCAAACATATTTGAGCCCATTTAAAGTTCACTTGATTTTACCCAAGCCCACTAGTTTAATAATTATTTCTAATTGGGCTCTACAAGGCCCAATGTAATTTAATTAATTCAACACTAAAATTAATTTAATTATTTGGACTCTACTACGCCCACTAATGTTAAATTAATTCAACACTTGAATTAATTTAATTTAGTCCATAATAATGTTTATGAAAATCACAATTTTCAAATACATTATTTACTTGGCCAACTTTTAATTTTAGGAACACCTTCGTAAATCAAAAGTTACATTTCTCTCATAGAAGTCATACTTCTATTTTTTTTTTACGCTTATAAACTCATTTATAAGCCGTTCAACACATTGAACTATTTTACTTCTCAACGGGATCTAGAAAGCTAGTACTTGTGTGGCCCTCAATGGTTCATTGATACAAATAGCCGTGGGTTCACATCTCCATGTGATTTGGACTAAACATGTCCTTATACGAGCATAGCCCAATTGCTCCATTCTTACTTATCAACTCCTTGATAACAAGAACGTCAGAACTCAAGTCTGATAGTACCCAACCAATCATGTTAAACGCCTAGCAGCATCGCTTACATGATTCCCTAGGTATCAAATGATAGTGCCTGCAAGAACCATTCAATTATGGTTAGCGTACAGTACGGTCCCATCAACTCATATATCCCGATCGATTCGACAACCATTGGTTTATCGAGAGTTGTCAATGAATCGATACTATGTGTTATGTCGTAGTTGCATCGATGGTGTAATCTATGAAACCCCTTTCATAATTATCACCATACTCTGATCAGAGATTTCAACCTACATACACATGAGAACACATAGGATATCCATACCCGAAGGTAAGCGGTGAATCCCCGACTACATTGCATCGACTCCTATATGTTTCGACAGAACACCCAACCTTGCCACCTGATGACCCCATGAGAGTCGGTAAACAAGTCAAAGTGTAATTCTAGCACATAGAGTCTCAATGTTGTCCCGGGTCATAAGGACTAATGATGTACAACCATAAACTAGGACTTTTCCACTCGATAAGTGAGAACCACTTGGAAAGTCCTTTTATGGAGGGTTGTTCAGTGCACTCTACCAGGAGCACCTACCTGCATGCTCGGACATCACAATGTCCCCTACCAATGAAACATGGTACTGACATCACAGATATTAGTCTCGAACTCTAGCGGCCTATATCCTTCTTAGCGGCGGCTGAATCGACTAGGAACTGTTTAGAATATACAGTATTCCAAATATGAGTTTCATGATACTCATGATATGAGCATCTCATATTCTTTCTACTATTTGTATATTCAAGGTCTTTATCTATGCAACTAGCATGGGTATACAGATAAAGATTTGCCAAAACAATAGTTTCAAATATTATTAAAATAAAGATTGCTTATACATAGAGTTTCATTGTGAACACTCGGCCAACACTTGGCTCGACGGGCACCTACTCTAACACAAGACCCTTGATTACACCACAAATCACCAACTAGGAGCTTGAATCAAAGAAATGAGAGAAAGGAAATGGAACCCTAGCCTTAACTTGAGGAGAAGAATCGAGAATGAGGGGAAAAGAATGAGGAAAAGTGAACAAATCTATGCCTTATATCATTAAAATCTCGAAAACACGCTTTCACTATTCATCGAGCGCAGGTGCGCTCCAACATGCACCGCGGGTGCAGTGTACCTACGGCAATACAACCAAAATTATGAAACTGACGACCGTGGGTGCGGTACAAAACTTACCACGGGTGCGGTGCCTCCACCGCGGGTGCGGTGTCTGTTCGGCAATCCACCAAAAATACTGCAATAAAGACCGCGGGGGCGCTGCTCAAATTACCGCGGGTGGGGTCTGGTCTCGGCCAAAACAAACTCTTATGCAACTAAAATCGAATCGCAACGCTGATACAATACAACTACCATCAACTAATATCAACAATGCCACAAAACAATAATAACCAACAATACTATAACCCATAATCAAAACTCTTAACATCTAAACCAAATAATCCATAAACATACGAAAACTTAAACCATACCGTTCACCAGGCTTGGCTATTACATTGATGTAGATAGGTTTCATTACTTGATTGTAGTAGTTGAACCTTAATTTGGAACTAGAATGCATGTTGTACAAAACTTGTAGTTTTATACAGTTTGTATATTAGATTAATCCCATTACGTTCCGCAGTTTAAAGAAAAAAATTTATGGCCCCAATTACTTGATTAGTAAATTGATCCTAATAACGATTAAGAAGATAATTAGCGTCCGGGTCCCCACAACAGGTGGTATCAGAGCGATAGATTCTTTAGATTGAGATAGAAGATAGAATGAGCGGGATAGATTGAGTTTTCTTTCCTTGCTCGTGATTGCTAGCATGATTTATTGCTTTAATACTTGATTTCCTTAATATCTGAATTGATTTGATAATATATATGATTGAGAATGAATCAGACCCGATTCTTGATCAGCTGTAAGATGATCGGAGGAGGATTGAAACAGAACTGTTATATCTGGTTACTGATGATTTTGATAATCAAATCTATCTCCTCGAGGAATCAGAGAACAGAGAAGTATCTTGATTGATCAGATGGATGTGTCAGAAACTCTGATGGTAACACAGTTACAGAGGTTTCAGTCATTTCAACCGCCGATTTTAAGGGGTACTGAGACGTTTATTGATAGCAAAAGTTTGCTAGATGATATAGAGATACTGTTTGATTCACTTGAGTATCCAGAGGAACGAAGAGTTAAACTGATTGGACATCAGTTACGGGAAGTCGCAAAGAGCTGGTGGATTGCAACCAAGGAAGTCTTAGAACAGCGTGGTACAGTGATTTCTTGGAAGATCTTCAAAATTGAATTCTATCGAAGGTTTTTCCTAGCTTCGTACCGAGAGGACAAGAAGGCAGAATTTGAAAATTTGAAACAGGGTCAACTAAACATTGCAAAATATGTTGCCCACTTTTCTACTTTGCTACGTTTTGCTCCTCATGTGGCTGAGAATGATGAAGCTGTGATTGATCGTTTCATCAAGGGATTGAATCCTGAGATATTGACATTGATAAGTGGGAGCCAACCCTATACTTTTATTGATATTTTGATTAAAGCTAAGAGAGCCGAAGCTAGTGTAATGAGACGGAAAGGAGCTTCGTTTGTACTTCCAACATTGAGACCACAGCAACCACCTCTCAGACTTGAGATTGGTGGCAGCAGTGGTGGAAAGAAAGATTATTTGGAAGCCAGAGGAAGACAGTTCAAGAGGTCAGGCAGCAGTTTGTCTGGTTCCAGTGGTTCTAGCCAGAGTTATACTGGAGTCTATTGCAGCGCTTGCGGAGGGAGACATCCCACAGAGCAATGCCAAGGAGTACTTGGTAGTTGCAACATTTGCAAACAGCAAGGACACTTTGCTAGAGTATGTCCACAAAGAGATTCCCGAAGAATCCAGGGAACAGAAGCATCTGGTGACAGTTACCGAAGAACAGACCCCGGATGCACTTGATGATGTAGTGATAGGTAGTTGTTCTTTATGATTATCCTGTATTGGGATTGATAGATACTAGTGCATCCTATACGTTATTTTGAACGAATTGCATTGATTTATGTATTATCTGTTGAGTACTTATCTGCTGTAGTAGTTTATCTCTTCAGTTTTGGGAAGCGATTTGATATCAGTAAATTCTGTAAGCATCGTATACTACAGTGGGGTGAGAATGAGATTGAGTTAGCTGGTATTGTACTTTTGTGTCTGAGTATGACTGCATTAATTATATGGCTATGCTGATCAAGTACATAGTTACCATAAACGGATTTTAGAAGATGATAAGATTCGGACCTGAAATGGCCGAAGAATGAATATAGTACGGTAAGGATTCTAGATTTAGAATTCCTTTGATATCCGTGTTATTTATGATTTGAGTATTACCGAAAGGAGCAAAGGGGCTCCTTATGTATTCAGTTGTTGAATATTTGAAGACGGTATTGAATATTTTGAAAACTGAGATATGGTATACAGAAACTGTTAAAATGTGAATCTTGATTGGGACAAGTTATATTCAGGGCTTGTTATATTCAAAGATGATATATCTGTTGATCTTAGCGGAGTGAGATCGTGATTAATTGGTCAAAATTGACGTCAGTGTTAGATATTGGAAGTTCTAGGAGTATTAGCAGGCTATTATCTATCACTGATGTTCTGAATTTGATTTGATATTTCGGTTGTTCAGAATGAATATTTGAAACAGATGGTAGACTGTAGAAATTTGATATTGTGCCAGTTGAATCAGAACTGATTTTGAGAATTAAAGCGACTCAGAAAGTTGATCAGAATGTTCAGAAATTGATATCGATAGTTGGAGCGGGGTATCAATCAGAATATCGGGTATGTGGTACTGTATAGTATGTGAATAACTGACTTATTTTGTCAGATGTTTCGGATTTGAAACGAAAGATATTGTCAGATATGTACAGTAAGTAATTCAGTATTAATCCTGGTGATCGAAAGAAAGAAACCAGGAAATTGGTTATATAGCTTATCGATTCCTGAATGGAAATAAGATCACATTTCCAGGGTAATCGTGATGAAGCTATTGCAATGCTGCCGAAAGAAAGCATTGATTTGAGTTAAGAATGACTGACTGACCAAGTCTGCGAATTTTAATTCGTACATAAGAACGTACAGACAGGACCCGATGACAGAGATTTATGTCAGAAAAGTGGTCAGATTGCATGAAATGTCGGAATTGATTGGATTAGATCATAATTTTCGGTTTATTTGTACATTGGCACAGTTTACAGTAGGTTCTAGGTAAAAAGTGACAGCTGAGTACCATATATCATCCTCAAACCGACAGATAGTAAGAGCCGACTATCTAGACATTAGAAGATATACTTAGAACTACAGTGCTTGATTTTGGCACTAGTTGGCAAGATTCTTTGCCATTTTGTGAGTTATCGTACAGCGCAGCTATCAAACGAATATTGAGATGGAACCGTTGTACAGAAAGAAGTGCAGATTCTCTATTTATTGCGTTAATATCTCTGTAGTACCTGAGATTGAACCTGACATAGTCAGAGATATAACAGAAAATTGGAATTGATTCGGAAGAGGATAAAGACAGATCAGTATAGACTGGATAAATATGCCGATATCAGTCGACAGCTGTTGGTAATTACAACAAGAGTTTAAATATTGAATGGATTTGGCACTAAACAGACTTGGTAACAGAAGATGGTGTTGATCTATTTTGAGTTGTTGATTAGTATATACGGATATGGTATAGCCAGTATTTTGATATCGATTATATCATAATTACCTCAAGTCGTATTATGACATTATACTTCTTGAATTAATATTCCAGATTGGAATCAGAATCAATAGAAGAAGAATAATTCAGAATGAAGACTATTCCACTGCTAAAAATTCAGTAGAATTATTCAGGAATTAAAGAAGCTACTTGGAAAACAGAATTGATATGAGACAGGAATTCCCAAAATTATGGCTCTGATGTGAGTATTTAATTCAGCTTCTATTATTTCTTCATGTTTATTACATTGGATCTTATTGCTTAGGAGATGATTGTCTGTGATTTCGAGGACGAAATCATTTCTTAAAGGGGGAGAAATGTAATGCCCGAGATTTGAGTGTGATACTTATGAATTAGTATATATTATGAATAAGGCGATAGAAGAACAGACGGAAAGAAGCGGCGTTGCAATTTGAGTGTTTTGGCAAAGAGAGACCACACCCGCGCCAAGAAATTCTACCGCAGCCGCGGTGACTGGCCAGTAGGATACGTTTTTTGTGAAAGAAGACAGCGCACCCGCAGGTACCAGACAGAGCGCCCCTGCGGTGTTGCTACAGTAAGGTGAGCGCACCCGTGGTATAAATCATAGCGCACCCGCGGTTCTTGCTTCTGGTAAAATTGATGTATATCTGTACACCGAGCGCACCCGCGGTCCAAGGTAAAGCGCACCCGCGGTGCAACGTGCAGTATGATGATTTAGCCACATGTTTTACATGAAATTGAGATATATATATATAGATCTTGATTCCTCACGATTTCAGCTAGAAGAAATCGTGATTTTCCCTCAGCAAACTCCTCAAAGCTTCCCATACCTTTAAATCGTGATTTTGAAATATCCGTGTATCAGAATTTGAATCTGAACGCAGTATCATGCTTCTCTCGCTACGTGCTACAACTGGACGTAAGTTTTACTACGTTTTGATATGATTTAAAAATATGAGGTTGATGGAATCGAATAGGACTCATATATGGTGTTCTAGACATAGTAGACATCGTAGAATCGAAACCGGATTGAAGAACAGATATGGTATGGAATTATTATGAATTTCGGAAGATATTGAGTAGGAATCGATATCAGATTTGTATTGTTACTGATTATGAATTGAGAGTTGATTATTATTATGTGTGCTGGATATACTGATCAGTATGTATTTGAAGTCAGATCGAAGAACAGACTGTTTATACAATTGTTATAATTTATCAGATTTGATAGGATTGAAATGATGCCGATTTAGTATCAGATTATGTTAATCGATTGATTATGAGTTACGGAGATTGTTATACACTGATCTGTACTACCAGTACTTGGAAATTGGACCATTGTGCTGTCAAAATTTGATAAGACTGAGAGATCTTAAATTGAATTGAATATTGATACAGTAGATTGGATATTAATCAGAACAGAGTTTGAATTAAGAAATACATTGATATAGTGTATTCGATATTGTTATTGCCAGATTGTTTTGGACAGGCACTGAGTTTGAGACTTCGACAGAACCAGATCGTCAGAACGAAAAGAAAGGTATAAGTCAGTGTTAACCGGGAGATCGACTTAAGTCAGATTAGACTTGAGTTTCCCTAAACCACATACGTGTATGTTATTGTTTTCATATTTTTGTATGCTTTGTCTATGTATGTTGATTTTATTGATGTATATAGAAGCAGTGAATAACAGATAGTTATTGAGTGTGAGTCACTTACAGAGGGGCTAGATTTTGATAGAGCGATCACTGGCCCATTGCACCTTGTCAGAATAGGATTGGCAGACATGCCAAGTCTTTGGCAGATCTGCCAAGACACTGGACGTTTGGTATATCGAGATGCTTCAGATACAGATAGCATCCTTATTACAGATTATTCGATATAGACTAGACCAAAGTCCAGAAATAAGAATGTATCGCCACCGCGACCGGTAGTTGTAGATGGGAGATTTGTTACGTTCTTATTCAGACCGAGATCCCTAGATGAGAGATGAGTCGAGTCTGAGAGATTGAGTCAGAGTCTTAGAATCACAGAGTGTGATTCAGAGTCTATATTGATTCATATTTCTTATGTGACACATGTTCAGAATATGAATTACTGTTTGATATCAATTTATGATTTCAGATTATGATACATGTCTTGATATCTATTTCATGCTTTTATATATGTTGTTAGATGAAATGCATGTATACATGATTTATACTGGGATTAAATTCTCACCGGAGTTATCCGGCTGTTGTCTTGTTTGTATGTGTGCATGACAACAGGTGGGACAGGATCAGGGTCGAGAAGATGATGAGAGATCGAGATTAGAGTGGTGATTCCGGACTTTGATGTAGATAGGTTTCATTACTTGATTGTAGTAGTTGAATCCTTAATTTGGAACTAGAATGCATGTTGTACAAAACTTGTAGTTTTATACTGTTTGTATATTAGATTAATCCCATTACGTTCCGCAGTTTAAAGAAAAAAATTTTACGGCCCTAATTACTTGATTAGTAAATTGATCCTAATAACGATTAAGAAGATAATTAGCGTACGGGTCCCCACATAAAGTATCATTTCCAATTTGTTGTTGTGTTCTTATTTTCTGCAAAGAATTTTATTAGTAAAACATCATCAATAATAATTTTAAGACAAGTCAATTAAACTAAGAATATTGCGAAAGTAAGAAAACTTAGTCTCGGGTAATGGTTTGGTGAAGATGTCAGCTGCTTGTTGCTCAGTTGAAATATACTCCAGTCTAATGTTCTTCTTCAAAGCATGATCTCTAATGAAGTGGTGCATGACATCTATATGCTTGGTCCTTGAGTGAAGAACTGGATTATAGGTGATGGCAATTGTGCTCGTATTGTCACAAAATATGGGCGATTCATTTGTAATTACTCCATAATCTCTCAGTTGTTGCTAGATCCAGATAAGTTGTGCACAACAACTACCTAGCAGCAAGATATTCTGCTTCAGTTGTTGAGGTAGCTATGGATGTCTACTTTTTGCTGAACCAAGAGATCAGTCTGTCTCCTAGAAACTGACAAGATCCACTTGTACTTTTACGATCAAGCTTATATCCTGCATAATCTGCATCTGAATATCCAACTAAATTGATAGTAGATTCTTTAGAATACTATAACCCAACATTTTGTGTACCCTTAAGATATTTCAAAATTCTTTTAGCAGCTGAGAAATGTGATTGCTTAGGATTTACTTGAAATCTAGCACACATATAGACAGCAAATACAATATCAGGACGACTGGCAGTTAAGTACAACAATGAACCTATTAAACCTCGATATAATGCCTCAACTGATATTCCCCCTTGATCAGTGTCCAATTTTACTGATGAGCTCATGGGAGTATTTGCAGCTGAACATGATTCCATGCCAAATTTCTTCAGCAGCTCCTTTGTATATTTAGTTTGACTGATGAATATACCAGTCTCCAGTTGTTTCACTTGCAGTCCAAGAAAGAATGTCAGTTCACCCATCATGTTCATTTCAAACTTATCCTGCATTAGCTTAGCAAACCTTTCGCATAATTTGGGATTAGTTGACCCAAATATGATATCATCAACATAAATTTGAACTAATAAAATGTGATCATTCTTAGCGAATTTGAACAAGGTCTTATCAACTGATCCAACAAAAAAATCATGATCAGTTAGAAATTTTGAAAGAGTTTCGTACCAAGCTCTGGGAGCTAGTTTATGACCATATAAGGCTTTGTTCAAATGATATACATGATCAAGAAAGTTGTGATTTACAAAACCTGGGGGTTGTTCAACATATACTTCCTATTGTAGTTGACCGTTCAGGAATGCACTATTTACATCCATCTGATAGACCTTGAAGTTCTTGGGTGATGCATAAGCAAGAAAAATTCTGATTGCTTTTAGTCTTGCAACTGGAGCATACGTCTCATCATAGTCAATTTCTTCTTCTTGCCTATATCCTTGTGCCACTAATCTTGCTTTGTTGCGTCCAACTGAACCATCCTCGTTCAGTTTATTTCTGTATACCCATTTTGTACCTATAATAGTTTTTGAAATTGGTCTTGGAACTAAGTTTCAGACATTGTTATAAGTGAACTAATTTAGCTCTTCTTGCATTGCATTTACCCAGTTAGGATCAGCAAGAACTTCATCAGTTTTCTTCGGTTCTATTTGTGAAACAAAAGCTGAATAGATAAATAAATTTAGCATTTGATTGCGAGTTCTTACTGGATCAGATGGATTTCCTATTACCAGTTCAGGTGGATGTGATTTTCTCCATCTGTACTCAGTATTTGTTGTATCAGCAATTTCTTCAGTTGGTAACTGAACACAGTTTTCAGTCTCAGTTGGTGCTTCGTCAACTAGTATTTGAATGTTATCATTATGCTCTATCAACTGATCATCAGCGACGACTTCCTGCACATCTGATTGGTCCAGTACTTCTGGTTCATGTGTTTGAAGTATGTTTTGATTGCCATGACTTTCATTTTTGTCATCATCTTCCAAACTGATATCTGTAAATCGATCAAATAACTCAACATGATCAGTTGGCTTATCAGTTAGTTCATTTTCATCGAAATCAACATGAGCAGATTTTTCAACATTTAGGGTTTTCTTGTTGAAGACTCTATAAGCTATACTAACTGATGAGTATCCAAGAAATATTCCTTCTGCAGATTTAGCATCAAACGCTTTTAAATAATTTTTACCGTTATCAAGAATAAAACATCTGCAGCCGAATATTTTGAAATAAGTAATTATACTTTTTCTTCCATGCCAGATCTCATATGGTGTTTTCATATGATTTTTATTAATCATTGATCTGTTCTGAGTGTAACACGCAGTGTTTACTGCCTCTGCCCAAAATCTTTGATAAATACCAGAATCAGCAAGCATCGTTCTAGCAGCTTCTTTATGGGTCCGATTTCTTCTCTCAGCTACACCATTTTGCTGAGGAGTTCTGGCTGCTGAGAGCTGATGCTTAATTCCCAGCATTTTCTAGGAAATTTGAAAGAGTTTGATTGATGAATTCAGTTCCTCGATCAGATCTGATTCGATCAATTCCAACTGATTTTTCATTTAAAAGTCTTTTGAAGAGCTTTATTAGTTGCGAAGCAGTATGGTCTTTCGATTTGAGAAAAATTACCCAAGTAAATCTTGAAAAATCATCTACGACTACCAAGGTGTATTTCATTCCTCCTAAGCTCATGACTGGTATAGGACCAAAGAGATCCATGTGCAACAGTTCTAAGCATCGGGATGAAGATTTACAGCCCTTGTTTTTAAAAGACGATCGTATTTGTTTACCATACTGACATGCTGAGCAAAGTTTTTCTTTTGAAAAGTCTATTTTGGGCAAACCAGTTACAAGTTCATGTTTACTCAGATAGGCAATGGTTTTAAAGTTAAAATGATTTAGTCTCTTATGCCACATTCAGTTTTTAGATGATTTGGAAGCAATAAAACAAACTGGTGCATAAGTTTGATCATTCCAACTGACTTTATATGTGTTTCCACAACATGTTGCCAGTTAGTATTATTTCATAAGTTGAAGTTTTGACTGAACATGAGTTTTTGTCAAATTGTAGTGAGAATCCACTGTCGCATAACTGACTGATGCTAATCAAGTTATACTTCAGGTTTTCTACTAATAGAACATCTTTAAAAGTAAAGTTACCATGGATAAGCTTACCCTTACCCACATTTCTACCTTTGGAATTGTCCCCGAAACTGATGTTTGGACCACTGTATTTGATCAGTTGAGATAACGCACTTGCATCTCCTGTCATATGTCGCGAACATCCAATGTCCAAATACCATATTGAGTTCTTGTTTGTACCTGTTACCAAGCAATCACACACATAATATAACTTGGTACCCATATCTATTTGGGTCCTGAACTGATTAGTCCCTTAGGAACCCACACTTGGATTAGTCTAACAGACTTTCCAGTAGCTGTATTCCAAATGGTTTTTCTCGGCTTTTGTGTGCTTGGTGCGTAGTGTACTGATGATACAATATGTGTTTTAGCTTTATTCAACTGATTGTTCAGTCTATATCTCTTCTGAACTGACTTGCAGTTATAGTAATTGAAATAGCTATTCGAATAGTTCTTGTGAAACCTCTTTGATGACTGACTTTGTGAATCAGTTGAGAATTTTTTATTATAACCAATCTCATATCTTCTAGCCTTGTTCATATTCTCAGTAGGTTGCTCAATCAGCTTACGGGGCTCAATTTGTTCTTGTACCACTGTTATTTTGACAAAGTGAATGTATTTCCCTTTGTCTATTTTTAGCTTTGGTTGAGTATCATTTAGATACATTTCTCTTTGAGTGTTGAACCCTAAACTAGTTTTATCAGAAACTGATTTTTGTGAATTTTGCATCTCATTCAGTGCAGTAGATGACTTGTTCCAAGACTGAATGAGCTCAGTCTGTTTTGAGTTTTCAAGAATCAACTTCTGGATTAATGACTGATTATTGTTTCTCTCTTCTTTTCACTCAGCAATTTCCCTTTTTAGACTCAACCCATCAACTGATTCATCAGTTTTGGTTTTATTGTCTGTGAGATCAGTTTGCTTTGCTTTGATTTTTTCAAATGATGATGCAAGCTTTTGATACTCATTTACCATGTCATGTAGTGTTAGAATGAGTACTTCTCGTGTGAAATCAGTTGAGCTGAAATCAAATACCTGTTGGCTAGATGATTCTTCTTCTGCATCATTAGCCATCAAGCACTTGACTTCCTCATCATCACTAGAGCTGCATGAGCTTTCTGGTTCTGACTCCTCACTGTCAGTTTCTACCAATTTAGATTTGTTTTCTTCAGCTAAGAGTACCTCATGTTTCTTTCTGAATAACTTCTTATCTTCCTTGGGTCTTCTTTTGTGTTCATATGATTTCTTTCTTCTATCAGTTGAGCCTTGACTGTCCTTCTTGGGTTTAGGACAATCAGCAATAAAATGACCTGATTTGCCACAGTTGTAGCAGGCATTTGATTCATCTTTGGAGCTGTTTCTTTGGTATGGCTTCTGGAAGTTTCCTTTATTCTTTCTCATGAACCTTCCAAATTTTTTTATGAATAATGACATAGCATCACTGCTCAACTGATCAGCAGATTTCTCGACTGAACTGATTGGTTCTGTTCTGACAGCAGCTAGAGTAGTTGTGGCTGCAAGGGTAGATGTGTAACGTCCTGCCATTTTTATTGCTTTAAAAGTACTAGAAATTTTTTTTTTTAACACTCAATTTTCGGCCATGTACCTTTCTAACATGAAAATATTTTTATAAAATATTTTACCCTTTAAAATTAAACATTAACCAACTAGAATTTTAAAAACCAAGTGCAATAGTGATCAAATGAAATCGTCGCATATTTTACCAAACCTAAAAAGAAATAATTGAAAAGAATAGGCCATAATAAACCTCTCAAAAATCTCTCAAATGCATAAATAAATAATCTTAAAAATCTTTAATCATAAAGCATGAGTCAAAAGTCATAATGCGGAAAAAGTAGAAGCGCTGGTCCTCGGATTGTGTGCGCCTTCAGTCCAGTCGAATCACCCGTCAAGTCCTCCCTCAAACTCACCTGCATCCATCACACCTAGTGAGTCTAAAGACTCAACACACCATAATCTTTATAACGAGTAATACGTAATACAGTCAACATATAACGCTGAAAAATACTTGTACTTAAAATATCGTTTTAATGAAGATGCATAAACATAAACATTTTCGTAAACATTTTCATGATGCAGAAAACTTTAACATAAACATTTTCATGACATGCAATCATAAACCTTAACTTTTTCCTTTTTTCTCAACATGACATGACATAAAACCTTTAACATGATCATGAACATTTTCCTTTTCTTTTTCTCTTTTCTTTTGTTGAATTCAGATCGTTAATTATGACTTTCCTGATCATGCTCATGAGGGTCGATGGATCCAACTACATAAAACCACAGTACTGGGCGGCGGGTGACACCAGCAACACTCTCACCGGTCAACTGGGCCCTGGTCAATCATGATTCGAATAGAAATACGATCGTCGGGGCTCCCTCTGGGGCCTTTTCCCATAAATGGGCTCCCTCTGGGCCTTTTCCCCTCACGATATTCTCATTCTTCCATTACCACAAAACCGTTACCACATATCCGTTACCACAAATTCGCAATGATGGAAACACGATCGTCGGGCTCCCACTGGGACCATAACCCTCACGACGTCGCCAACATTAACGAATTAGTCACAATTATTTCACATCCTTCAACAATTTTCGTTCACATCACTTTAGAAAAATCATAAATATCATTACATTTTTCATTTTTGAAACCAAGCATGCAACATGTATTTTAAATGTCTTCTTAAAATCATACAAATCCTATAGACATTTAAAAATCATAGGTTAATCGTGAACATTTCATAAACAATTATAAATGATCATAATATCATAAAAACAGCATTTAGGGTTTTTTTTAACACTCAATTTTCGGCCATGTACCTTTCTAACATGAAAATATTTTCATAAAATATTTTACCCTTTAAAATTAAACATTAACCAATTAGAATTTTAAAAACCAAGTGCAATAGTGATCAAATGAAATCGTCGCATATTTTACCAAACCTAAAAAGCAATAATTTGAAAAGAATAGCCCATAATAAATCTCTCAAATGAATAAATAAATAATCTTAAAAATCTTTAATCATAAAGCATGAGTCAAAAGTCATAATGCGGAAAAAGTAGAAGCGCTGGTCCTCGGGTTGTGTGCGCCTTCAGTCCAGTCAAATCACCCGTCAAGTCCTCCCTCAAACTCACCTGCATCCATCACACCTAGTGAGTCTAAAGATTCAACACACCATAATCTTTATAACGAGTAATACGTAATACAGTCAACATATAACCCTGAAAAATACTTGTACTTAAAATATCGTATTAATGAAGATGCATAAACATAAACATTTTCGTAAACATTTTCGTGATGCAGAAAACTTTAAACATAAACATTTTCATAAAATACTTTTTCATGACATGCAATCATAAACCTTAACTTTTTCCTTTTTCCTCAACATGACATGACATAAAACCTTTAACATGATCATGAACATTTTCCTTTTCTTTTTCTCTTTCCTTTTGTTGAATTCAGATCGTTAATTGTGACTTTCCTGATCATGCTCATGAGGGTCGATGGATCCATCTACATAAAACCAGAGTACTGGGCGGCGGGTGACACCAGCAGCACTCTCACCGGTCAACTGGGCCCTGGCCTATCATGATTCGAATAGAAATACGATCGTCGGGGCTCCCTCTGGGGCCTTTTCCCATAAATGGGCTCCCTCTGGGGCCTTTTCCCCTCACGATATTCTCATTCTTCCGTTACCACAAAACCGTTACCACATATCCGTTACCACAAATTCGCAATGATGGAAACACGATCGTCGGGCTCTCACTGGGACCATAACCCTCACGACGTCGCCAACATTAACGAATTAGTCACAATTATTTCACATCCTTCAACAATTTTCGTTCACATCACTTTAGAAAAATCATAAATATCATTACATTTTTCATTTTTGAAACCAAGCATGCAACATGTATTTTAAATGTCTTCTTAAAATCATACAAATCCTATAGACATTTAAAAATCATAGGTTAATCGTGAACATTTCATAAACAATTATAAATGATCATAATATCATAAAAACAGCATTTAGGGTTCTTTTTAACACTCAATTTTCGGCCATGTACCTTTCTAACATGAAAATATTTTTATAAAATATTTTACCCTTTAAAATTAAACATTAACCAACTAGAATTTTAAAAACCAAGTGCAATAGTGATCAAATGAAATCGTCGCATATTTTACCAAACCTAAAAAGCAATAATTTGAAAAGAATAGCCCATAATAAACCTCTCAAAAATCTCTCAAATGCATAAATAAATAATCTTAAAAATCTTTAATCAGAAAGCATGAGTCAAAAGTCATAATGCGGAAAAGTAGAAGCGCTGGTCCTCGGGTTGTGTGCGCCTTCAGTCCAGTCAAATCACCCGTCAAGTCCTCCCTCAAACTCACCTGCATCCATCACACCTAGTGAGTCTAAAGACTCAACACACCATAATCTTTATAACGAGTAATACGTAATACAGTGTGAAGGCTCGAAAATCCTTGCTTGAAAATTTTGAGGAAAATTAAAAAGTTTCTTTTTAAAGAACTTAAATTGCCTCATTCATAAAATCAACTGATGAATCAATTTCAATGTTTAAAAATATAGCAGCGGAAGAAAATAAAGTTTGCCAAAAATAACAATTTAAGAATATTCAACAACGGATAAAAATGTTTGCATAAAATGGTAACATGCTGCAAATGAGGTCCTCGGGTGCCACTACTGCCGACCCAAGCTGGCTCACTGGTCCCTGCCCTCGGCCCCATGCTCATCAGTACCTACAACAATCAAGTCTAGTGAGCCTAAAGACTCAGCATGCAATTATCGTATGTAACGAGTAAATACTAAAGTAAAATTTGCATGCGATAAAATATCATGTCATGAGGCATATTGAAAATGACTTGCACTGAGCAATATAATACGTGCATAACTGAATTAAATATCATAGTAAAAATGTTTGCTCCTTGGAGCCCTGTACTGAAATGACTGATAATAATTTTCTGTTGAGATTATGGTCTACGCCTGTGGCCCCTGCACTGAACTGAACTGATCGGTATTTGGCTACCGGGGAGTATCAAACTGAACTGAACTGACCTGTCACTGGCGACCGGGTGGTACCAAACTGAACTGATCGGTCACTGACGACCGTGTAAAATAATGCTGCCATAATAGTGAATTTACCACAAGCAATATCGCATAAATCTCAAAAATAAGTATTTTCTATTTTCATTCACGTAATATAATTAAATGGCATAATGAAAATATCCCGTATATTTTACCAACTAGATTGGATCGCTCCCAGGCTTGCTGCAACCTAAATATTCCATGAAAAATATGCAATAGCTTATACTTGACCAAACTATGCAATTAAGTTTGAAAATGCGACAATTACGTCTAACGATTTCGTATTTAATCATGACTCCGAACCAACCCGAACCAACACTGAACCGACGTATATTCATGATTAAAATACGCTTAAAATTATGAAATAATGCTCCTAAAATGATGAGGGTCGAAATCTAGGTGAAATGGAGGCCAAAACATGAAACGCTCTTTCGAGAGTCAATTTGGCACATCGCACCGTAAATTCTCGTATGACCTCAAAAATGATCCGAATTACAAACGGTCAAAAACATGACCTTCCCAACTCAATGAGGCACTGTCCAGTCCAAGTCCATAGGCTAAAAGCCAACCGATATCTCGAACAAGCCACCGAACCGACACAGAAAGTTGCTGTACAAAAATACAGCAACTGTGCTGGGTTTGCTTGCGTCGTTTTCGAGGCTAATGGACATTGGGGCTTGAACCACTGACCAAAACCTCTCACCAACATCCCAAGGAATGATTTGAACCATGGCTAAGGGCCCTAGGCCAGCCACAATTCGCCTCATTCCAGCAACCAACCCAAAGTTCCTACCCGAGAACAAATTCTGCACGTCGGGCTCTTGTTCTTGTTTTGCTGTCACGGATCGTTCTAGTGGTCATTTGATTGACCATGACACGATCTAAACATCTAGGGGCATGGTATGAACCGTGGATATGGGCCATAGGCCAACCAAGATCCATACCATTCCACAAAACTCGAAGCACAAGTGCTGTCAAAAACCGAAGGGCCGAGAAGGGGAGGGGCTGTTCTTGCTTTTGATTTAAAAACCGGCTCACCATGGACTAAGCCACCAAAAGGGCAATTTAGTCACGTCTTAGACATCCTAGGGAAGTGATCAAACCATGGCTATGGGCCTTGTGGCAGCCATGATCAGATCCATTTCCATTATGACAGCAAACTGAATTTTCGAACACAATTCTGCACCTATGGGGAGCTTGCTGTGATTTCAGTTTTCCAGCAAGCATGGGGACTGAATGAATGGACCAACATGGTCCTAATGCATCCTATTACATGTCTAGGAGCCGCCTTGGGTGCCTGGAGTCGAACCATAACCTGTAGCAACTGAAACAAGAGAAAACCGTGAAGAGCATCATGAAAGTCGAAAATTTCTGCACATGCATTTCGAAAATGCTTGATGTAAATTTTGGTTTTCTTGTGTAAAAATTATGTAAAAGTGATGTTTAAAATAATAGTAGGACTTGATTGAGGTTTGAAAGAAATCTAGACATGCCTTTGATTCGTTTGAAGGAAAAACGAAAGAATACGACGACTCGGCGCGGAGGAGGTGGAGCGTTTCTTTCCTTTTCTTTTCTTGCTCTCGATTTTTACTCTTGTTCAAGGCTATGGTGCTCATGATTTTTTAATCTAAAAGGCTGCTGAATTTGGTGTGGAGGGAGAGGAATTAAGTGGTTAGGGGAGTGAGGGAGATGGGTGCACAATATATGGAGCAAATCAAGACCAAGTCTACCTCATTTTGAAATTTGAATTTTTGTTTGCTATCAAATATTTGTTGGGTGATTCTAGAATGAGGTGGCCGATACTACAAGACTAGGAATGGTTAGGATAAGCTCTAATATCAATTAATTAAGGTTGATCAAAATAATTAAAAAAAACATGAATGCCAAACTAACAATGAATGGATCAAAAGAGTGAGTTGGCAAATGAATAATCTAGCAACTAAGGGGCCGAAAATTTGAAATAAAGAAATGAAGGGAAGTGTTGCTTATTTACTAAATTTATAACCCTTAAAAGCCTTACTTATCCTTTAAATAATTTAGTGAATAAATCCCTTAATTAATTGAACTCAAATGAATTTATTTCCTACTCACCTCAAGTAATTAAAATAAATCATCAACCTCCTTTTTAACTTAAATCAACTTACTTGCTAGCTAAAAAAATAAATCCTGGAAATATTTTCTAAATCTTAAATTTATCTCTAAACTCCAACTCCAGTCCGGCCTCACTGAAAAAACTGAAAGAATAAAATTAAACTGCTGGCTAAAATAATTAACTTCAAAGAAAAACATTTAAATATTCATGCAATGAAGTCAATTTAATTTAAAATACTAGAATTATGCATGGCTTATACGTAGTCTAAGTTACGGGTTCTACAATCCTCCCCCCTTAAAGAAATTTCGTCCTCGAAATTAGAACTCACCGAATAACTCGGTGTACCGACTCCTCATCTCTGGCTCAGACTCCCATGTAGCTTCCTCCTCTGAATGATTGAGCCATTTGACTTTGACTCGCTTAACCAACTTGTTCCGAAGTTTCTTCTCCTGCCGATCTAGGATCTGCACTGGTCTCTCCTCATAAGACAGGTTCGGATTAAGCTGCAATGGCTCAAAGTTCTGCACATGCGAAGGATATCGCCATATACTTCCTCAGCATGGAGACGTGGAACACATTGTGTACTCTGGCCAGATTCGGCGAAAGAGCAACACGATAAGCTAGCGTCCCAACTCTGTCAAGGATCTCAAAGGGTCCAATGAATCTCGGAATGAGCTTCCCTTTCTTCCCAAATCTCATGACACCTTTCATAGGTGCCACTTTCACAAAAACAAGATCGCCCACTGCAAACTCTAACTCTCTCCTCCGCTGATCGGCATAACTCTTCTGTCGACTCTGAGCAGTCCTCATCCTATCACGGATCTTGACTACTACATCTGCCGACTGCTGAACAATCTCTAGACCCAACTCTGCTCTCTCTCCTACTTCAACCTAATGAACAGGAGATCTGCACTTGCGGCCATACAGTGCTTCATACGGAGCCATACCAATAGAAGACTGGAAGCTGTTGTTATAGGTGAACTCAACCAATGGTAAGTTCGACTCCCAACTCCCGGAGAAATCAATGACGCAAGCACGGAGAAGATCCTCTAAGATCTGAATAACTCGCTCTGACTGCCCATCTGTCTGCAGATGGAAAACTGTGCTAAACAGCAACTTCGTACCCATAGTCGAATGCAAACTCTTCCAAAACGAGGAACCGCGGGTGCGCTCTGTCTTGCACCGCGGGTGCGCTGCCTCTACTGTAGTAGAACCGCGGGTGCGGTATTTCTAGCACCGCGGGTGCGCTCAGTCTCCAGTAGCAACTTTCATACCCTACTGTCTATGCACCGCGGGTGCGGTACTTCTTCACCGCGGGTGCGGTGTCACTTCTGTAAATAATCTCCAACTCTCTGTCCATCAACCGCGGGTGCGGTATTGTTCGTAGCGCGGGTGCGGTCTAGACTTTATGCAACACTTCATAATCTCATTTAGTGCTTCTTATTACATGTCATGCATACTCATATCTTCCGAATATCACATCAATAAAGACTAATAAATCTCAAGCCTTACATTTGACTATCTCCCGGATATATAACTCTGCATACTGAACCATGGTGAAAGTCGTCTTAACGGGCAAGAAGTGCGCTGACTTGGTAAGACGATCTACAATCACCCAGACGGCATTTGATCCTCTGACTGTCTTCGGCAATCCGGTCACAAAGTCCATGGTAACATTATCCCACTTCCACTCGGGAATGGGAAGAGGCTTGAGCAAACCTGCTGGTCTCTGATGCTCCGCCTTCACTAACTGGCAAGTCAGACACTCGGATACAAAACGTCTGATGTTTCTCTTCATCCCTGGCCACCAATACAACAACTGCAGATCTTTGTACATCTTCGTACTCCCCGGGTGAATGGAGTACGGGGACATGTGGGCCTCTGATAGAATATCTGCTCGGATAGTATCACTGCTAGGAACCCACATCTTGTCTCGGTATCTCACTATACCGTCGCTGACTGTATACAAGACACTGCCCTTGGCTTCATCCCTCAGCTTCCATTGTGCCAACTGCTCATCTGCGGCCTGACCACTGCGAATACGGTCAATAAGAGTAGACTGAATCGTCAAAGTAGATAGACGGGGAACTCTACCTCGAGGATATGACTCTTGATCAAACTTCTGCATCTCAAGCTGAAGAGGTTTCTGAATCGTCAAATGAGCCATCACTGCGACTTTTCTGCTCAATGCATCTGCAACTACATTAGCTTTACCCGGGTGGTAGCTAATGTCACAATCGTAGTCTTTCACAAGCTCCAACCAACGCCTCTGACGCATGTTCAGCTCCTTCTGCGTAAAGAAATACTTGAGGCTCTTGTGGTCGGTAAAGATCTGGCACTTCTCTCCATACAGATAATGCCTCCAAATCTTCAAGGCAAAAACTACGGCCGCCAACTCTAGATCATGAGTAGGGTAATTCTTCTCGTGGATTTTCAGCTGTCGAGATGCATACGCTATCACTCTCCCATGCTGCATCAAAACTGCACCTAAACCGAGCTTCGAAACATCCGTATAAAGGACAAACTCGCTGGGCCCTGACGGCATGGCTAAAACTGGTGCTGAGATGAGAGCTATTTTCAAAGTATCGAAGCTCTTCTGACACTCCTCGCTCCACACGAATTTAGCATTTTTCTTGGTCAGTGATGTGAGTGGAACGGTAATAGAGGAGAATCCCTGAATGAACTTCCGGTAATATCCTGCTAGCCCAAGAAAACTGCGGATCTCGGATGCATTCTGAGGCACAACCCAATCTCTGACTGCTGCAACTTTTGCTGGGTCTACCTCAATACCACTGCTAGAAACGATGTGGCCTAAAAACGCCACCTTCTCTAACCAGAATTCGCACTTGCTGAACTTCGCGAACAACTTATGCTTCTACAAGGTCTGCAACACTGTGGTCAGATGTCGGCTGTGATTCTCATGATTCTTGGAGTAGACGAGAATGTCGTCTATGAATACTATCACAAACTGGTCAAGATACGGCTGAAATACGCGATTCATGAGATCCATGAAGATCGCTGGCGCATTCGTCAGACCGAACTGGCATCACAAGGAACTCGTAGTGACCATAACGAGTCCTAAAAGCAGTCTTGGAAACATCAGCATCTCTCACCCTCAACTGGTGATAACCAGAGCGTAGATCAATCTTGGAGATAATCGAAGCTTCCCTGCTGTTAGAGTAGGTTCCCGTCGAGCCAAGTGTTGGCCGAGTGTTCACAATGAAACTCTATGTATAAGCAATCTTTATTTTAATAATATTTGAAATTATTGTTTTGGCAGATCTTTATCTGTATACCCATGCTAGCTGCATAGATAAAACCCTTGAATATACATATAGTAGAAAGAATATGAGATGCTCATATGATAAGTATCATGAAACTCATATTTGGAATACTTGTATATTCTAAACAGTTCCTAGGTGATTCAGCCGCCGCTAAAAGGATATAGGCCGCTAGAGTTCAAGACTAGTATCTACGATGTGAGTACCATGTTTCATTGGTAGGGGACATTGTGATGTCCGAGCATGCAGATAGGTGCTCCTGGTAGAGTGCACTGAACAACCCTCCATAAAGGACTTTCTAAGTGGTTCTCACTTATCGAGTGGAAAAGTCCTGGTTTATGGTTGTACACCATTAGTCCTTATGACCCGGGACAACATTGAGACTCTATGTGCTAGAATTACACTTTGACTTGTTTACCGACTCTCATGGGGTCATCAGGTGACAAGGTTGGGTGTTCTGTCGAAACATATAGGAGTCGATGCATTGTAGTCGGGGATTCACCGCTTACCTTCGGGTATGGATATCCTATGTGTTATCATGTGTATGTAGGTTGAAATCTCTGATCAGAGTATGGTGGTAATTATGAAAGGGGTTTCATAAATTACACCATCGATGCAACTATAACATGACACATAGTATCGATTCATTGACAACTCTCGATAAACCAATGGTTGTTGAATCGGTCGTGATATATGAGTTGAAGGGACCGTACTATAAGCTAACCATAATTGGTTCTTGCAGGCACTATCATTTGATACCTAGGGAATCATGTAAGCGATGCTGCTAGGACGTTTAACATGATTGGTTGGGTACTATCAGACATTGAGTTTTGACGTTCTAGTTATCAAGGAGTTGATAAGTAAGAATGGAGCAATTGGGGTATGCTCATATAAGGACATGTTTAGTCCGAATCACATGGAGATGTGAATCCACGGCTAGTTGTATCAATGAACCATTGAGGGCCACACAAGTACTAGCTTTCTAGATCCCGTTGAGAAGAGAAATAATTCAATGTGTTGAACGGCTTATAAAATATTTTATAAGTGTAAGAAAAAAAATTAGAAGTATGACTTCGATAAAGGAGAAAATAGTTCAATGTGTTGAACGGCTTATAAATGAATTTATAAGTATAAAGAAAAATTAGAAGTATGACTTCTATGAGAGAAATGTAAATTTTAATTTATGGAAAGTGTTCCTAAATTAAAAGTTGGCCAAGTGAATATTGTATTTGAAAATTGTGATTTTCATAAACATTATTATGGACTAAATTAAATTAATTCAAGTGTTGAATTATTAAACACTAGTGGACCTAGTAGAGTCCAAATAATTAAATTAATTCAAGTGTTGAATTAATTAAATCATATTGAGTCTTGTAGAGCTCAATTTAAATAAATTATTTAACTAGTGGACTTCAGTAAATTCAAGTAATTTTTAATTAATCTCAAAAATGTTTGAGATAATTAAATTAAGTCCATGGGTTTTTAATTTGTTAAAAACCATATAATATATGCATGAATGGGAGGTGAAGAGTTGGAGACAACTTTTTGGGTTACCAAGGCTTGGCATGCAAAAGTTGGTCTCTACTTTTTCACAAACCAAGACAACTCATTCACTCCTCCCTCCCCACAAGCATGGCCGAAATTTGTGGGATTTTCTCTCCAAGTTTTTCCTCTTCTTTTCTTCTTCAAGTGTTGAGGAAAGAAAATTTTTCTCTTTGAAAAATCCTATTAGTTTTCTAGTGCAAATTAAGAGGGGATTTACCTAGTTGGTGGTGGGCTTAATAGTTGAGCAAGGAGTGCTCAAAGGAAACTTGAAGATAGTTTCTACCATTGAAGAGCTAAGGTGTTTACACCTTAGTTGGAGCCATACATCAATCCTTGTGATTGATAGGTAAAATTCTAAACACACTATGAATGTCATTTTTGTGTTTTATTGTATTTGCTACACATTATAAGGGGTGGCCGAAAATTTCTTGTAAAAATTCAATTTTTAAACTTCTGTTGCGCTTCCAGTCACCGTAGCCGATCCTCTTTCAAGTGGTATCTGAGCTATGGTTACGATTTTGTGTAGCATTTACAAGATATTATGTTGAGATCGATTTCTAACCGCATGAGGACAAAATTTTGCATCGAATCAAGGTCGGTTTCGGGGGAATTTTGGGCAGCAAGTTGCTGCCCGTTTCTGGCAGCTTGGGCTGCCCGAGGGGCTGTCCGAAACGGGCTGCTAGGGCAGCCCGAACAGCCCCTACATTTTGAAAAAAAAAATTAAAAAAAAAAATTTTTTTGCATGTTGGCCGGAATCCGGCGACGGCGATGACGACTAGGGTTTCCAAAAGTGTTTTTGATAATCAAAGTGTCATGGGCCTTGATGTTGTTGGGCCATTAGATGATTAACATATTTGTGAATTTTAAATGGGCCAAAATGTTTTTTGTGAAAAATGAGTTTTTGGGCCCTTAAGTTTAAAATTACAAAAGTTGCAAATATTTTCTCATGAAATAAATATTTTAAGTTGGACTTTAAATATTTATAGTAAATGGTGATTTACAAGAAATTCGATTATAAATAAATTAATTTAAAAGTAGACAAAGGTGTTTGTATACTTTATTAATTTAGTTTATAATCGTGGCGGTTAGTGATTGGATCAAGATATATAATATTGGATCAATTAATTATTGTGATAATTAATTGTTGGTGTATGATATGTGATATTATGCATGAAGGATGATCAAAAGCCCAAGCCCAATTTGCTAGGTGTATGCTAGGATATTTTGTGTTGAATGATTGTAATAATTATCAATTTATAAAGTAGGCTTGGTTTATGGCCCGTTTCCACCCCATGAGATGTATCCCTATTTGCCATGGATATTTATTTGTAAATATTAGTATAGTGGATGATCAAGATTAGAAGATGGTGGCCATGATGATTATGAAGATCGAAGACATGTAAATATTGGAAGCTAATGTAATAGTTGCACATCCCATGCATTTCCCTAGGATTGGACCTAGGACCGTGTTTGGCTCACACGGGCCGTTAGTATTGGGGCGATTGATCATCCTTGTTTTGTTTACTGTGTATAATATATGCATGATATGTTATAAATAATGAGTATGTGCGTTATTATTATGATAATAACAAAGTTGCATGAATCCGGCAAACATACGATCAAACATGGCGAGCTTTTAAATAAAATTAATGATGAGACCTTTCAAAATTAAAAAACCCTCATTTTGAATAAGATTCAAAAATTAATATCAAGCTCGAAAAGGGGAATTATAAATTTGTTTATAATTTCCTTGTCTTCCATCGACAATGGGTGCATGATGAACGCTACCCGTACTCGGGGCTCGGCTCATATTATTGGGGGAGCTTTGGGTGCCGGAAAGCTGTGACATCCATTGACATGGTGATGTGAACTACGTGGAACTCCCATGATTTCGGCTCATATTATTGGGGGAACTCATGGCGACCGTCCATCAAGGTTCAACATCGATGGGTAAGGCTTGACACGTGAAGATGAACGACGTCATATTATTGGGTCTTAATCAAACGTGAGACAAAAGTTTACGTAGAGGGTTGCATTGTGATGCAATTGGAAACTACCTTTTAGGAATTGTGATTGGCTGATATTATTCAGAATCATAATTCGCTAATTGGACTTTACGTACCTACTGAGGAAAGGAGTTTCCCATTTTCACTAGAGGATAGTGAAAGATGTCAAAATAGTGGGAGCAAATATTTATGAAGTAAAAGTCCAAACTTCATATCTTACTAAATATTTTAAAATAGTCATCAACATTTATTTGTTTTTACTTTTCAGTACAAATTGACAATGTCTTCGATTCGCAATCCGATATCCATAATACTCGAAAAACACATATTAACTGGACCTAATTACCTCACTTGGCTAAGAAACCTAAAAATTGTCTTGAATTCGGAAAGGGTAGCATATACACTGACTGAGTCGCCCACTGTTGAGGCTCCGACTGACTGCACTCCTGAGGAATTGCAGACTTAAAAGGAATGGTGTGACCATGACTTGATAGCCAGGTGTTATATGCTGACTTCTATGAATGATGAGCTGCAGAGGCGTTTTGAGGATGCAAAGAGTGCTGCTGACATTCATTTGCATCTCAAGGAGCTCTTTGGTGAGCAAACACGGCCTCTTAGGCATGCTACCGTCAAGGAGCTGATCACTTTGCGTATGCGAGATGGGGCCTCGGTCCATGAGCATGGCCTGAAGTTGATTGGGCTCGTGGACAAGCTTGTTGGCATGGATCTAATCTTGCCTTCGGAGTTGACCACCGACGTGTTGCTGTTATCATTGCCTAGCTCATTTGATTCTGTTGTGGTGAACTTCAACATGAACAAGATGGAGCCGACCCTTGAGGAGTTGGTGAATATGCTTGTTACGTTTGAATCTTTTATCAAGAAAGAGAAGTTGGTTCTTTATGTGGGTTCTTCATCTGGTACGAAGATTGATCCACATGGGAAGGGAAAGAAGCGTTCTTTCCAACGTCCCAAAAAGAACGTGCCCTTGATGAGGCAATCTCCGAATCCCGTTGAGGCAGCCACACCAACTAAGGCTGACAAGACTGCTGATGTATGTCATCACTGCAAGAAGCCTGGACATTGGAGGCGTAACTGCAGGGAATATCTTGCACAGAAGAGTTCTGGAAACAGTATGTTATAAATTGAAGTAAACATTTCAATTAACTCTACTTCTTGGGTATTAGATACCGGTTATGGTTCACATCTCTGCAATGATTTACAGGTGATGGGAAGAAGTAGGAAGCTTAAGTAAGGTGTGACCTTCTTGAGGATGGGCAATGGAGCAAGAGTTGCTGCCAAGGCTATTGAAGATGTTTACTTATTGTTGAACAATAGTTTTAAGTTAATTTTATGAGATGTTTTGTTTGTACCCAATTTTGTGAAAAACATTATTTCCATTTCTATGCTGATAAAAATGGATATTCTTGTTTATTTTGCAAATGTGTTTGCAACATTTACATGAATGAATGTTTGATTGGTACTGGTGAACTTGAAAACGATCTCTATAACTTAAAATTGAAAGATATTCCATTAAATGTCCATTCAAAGGCAGACACCATATGAGATATGGATGGGTAAGCCTCCCAAATATTCTTATCTTAGAATATGGGGGTGCCCTGCTTATGTGAAGCAGGTAGTGAGAGATAAATTGGATAGTCGATCCATTTTATGTTACTTTGTGGGATATCCAAAGAATTCGGTTGGATACTACTTCTATCATCCCAAAGAAACAAAGGTGTTTGTTTCTAGGTATACATCCTTTTTGAAAAAGGAATTTCTATTGGATAGAAAAGGGGAGATGATAGAACTCGAAGAGGTTCGAGAGACACCCACAGTTATAGAACCCACACCCGAAGAGCCAAGAGAGGAGATACAAGCTCCTAGAAGATCCGAGAGAGTCTCGAGACCACCTATGAGGTATGGTCTACTTCTTGAAGAGGGCCATGATGAGCCTAACCATGGATGTGATCCAAGTACCTTCAAGGAAGCGTTATCTGATGCCGATTCATCCAAGTGGCTTGAAGCGATGGAATCTGAGATGAATTCCATGCATTCGAACCAAGTGTGGAATCTCGTGGATCCACCTGAGGAAATTGTTCCCATAGGGTGTAAATGGATTTACAAGAGGAAACTTGGGGCGGATGGGAAGGTATTGACCTTCAAGGCGCGATTGATGGCAAAAGGATATACTCAAAGACAAGGAGTTGACTTTGAGGAAACCTTTTCTCCAGTTGCAATGTTCAAGTCTATAAGGATTTAGCTAGCCATAGCTGCATGGTATGACTATGAGATATGGCAGATGGATGTTAAGACAGCCTTTCTTAATGGAGATATTAAGGAAGAGATTTACATGTCTCAACCCGAAGGGTTTACAATCTATCGGAAGTGAGCATATTGTATGCAAACTTCAAAGATCTATTTAAGGTCTAACGCAGGACATCTAGGAGTTGGAACCTCAGATTCGACAGTACAATCATATAGTTTAGTTTTGATAAGAATCATGAGGAACCCTGTGTGTATAAGAAGGTCAGTGAGAGTGTAGTGACATTCCTGGTGTTTTATGTTGATGACATTCTAAACATTGGGAATGATGTAGGAATGTTGCAATCAACTAAAATATGGTTAGCAAGTAAGTTCTCGATACAGGACTTGGGTGAAGCATCTTTTGTATTGGGAATACAGATCTATAGAGATAGATCAAGAAGATTGCTTGGTCTCACCCAGTCCACATACATTGATACCATCGTGAAGCGGTTCTCGATGGATGAGTCCAAGAGAGGACATCTACCAATGTGTCATGGCGTGTCCCTATCCAAGTCTATGTCTCCCAAGACTGATGCAGAGATAGCGGCGATGACAAGCATTCCTTATGCATCTGCGATTGGTAGCATCATGTATGGGATGATATCTACACGTCCTAACGTGGCTTTCGAACTAAGTGTAGTGAGTAGATATCAATCAAACCCTAGTCTTCCACACTGGAAAGCTGTGAATGACATCCTCAAGTAGTTGAGAAGGACCAATAAATTGTTCTTGGTCTATGGGGTGGAGAACTTAAATTGGAAGGCTATACCGACTCTAGCTTCCAAAGCGATATCGATGACTCGAAGTCAACCTCTGGGTTTGTATTCATGCTCAATGGTGCTGCTGTCTCTTGGAAGAGTTCCAAGCAAGACAATACTGCGGATTCCAGCACAGAGGCCGAATACATTGCTGCATCAGATGCAGCAAGGGAGGCTGTTTGGATAAGGAATTTCGTCTAAGAGTTGGACGTCATTCCTAATGGAGTTGCTCCTCTCCCGGTGTTGTGTGACAACACGGGAGCTTTAGCTCAAGCAAAGGAGCCAAGGTCTCATCAGAAGTCCAAACATGTATTGAGAAAGTACCACATCCTCGGAGAGATTGTGGAAAGAGGAAGAAGTGTATTTTGACACAGTCGGCTCCGCAGATAATGTTGCTGATCCACTAGCTAAGCCTTTACCTGGACCATTATTCGAGATGCATCGCGAATCAATGGGTTTGAAGCATATGAGTAGTTGGCTCTAGTGCAAGTGGGAGATTGTTTGAGTAGGTGCCCGTCGAGCCAAGTGTTGGCCGAGTGTTCACAATGAAACTCTATGTATAAGCAATCTTTATTTTAATAATATTTGAAATTATTGTTTTGGCAAATCTTTATCTGTATACCCATGCTAGTTGCATAGATAAAGCCCTTGAATATACATATAGTAGAAAGAATATGAGATGCTCATATGATGAGTATCATGAAACTCATATTTGGAAAAACTGTATATTCTAAACAGTTCTTAGTCGATTCAGCCGCCGCTAAGAAGGATATAGGCCGCTAGAGTTCGAGACTAGTATCTGCGATGTGAGTACCATGTTTCATTGGTAGGGGACATTGTGATGTCCGAGCATGCAGATAGGTGCTCCTGGTAGAGTGCACTGAACAACCCTCCATAAAGAACTTTCCAAGTAGTTCTCACTTATATAGTGGAAAAGTCCTGGTTTATGGTTGTACACCATTAGTCCTTATGACCCGGGACAACATTGAGACGCTATGTGCTAGAATTACACTTTGACTTGTTTATTCGACTCTCATGGGGTCATCAGGTGACAAGGTTGGGTGTTCTGTCGAAACATATAGGAGTCGATGCATTGTAGTCGGGGATTCACCGCTTACCTTCGGGTATGGATATCCTATGTGTTATCATGTGTATGTAGGTTGAAATCTCTGATTAGAGTATGGTGGTAATTATGAAAGGGGTTTCATAGATTACACCATCGATGCAACTACGACATGACACATAGTATCGATTCATTGACAACTCTCGATAAACCAATGGTTGTTGAATCGGTCGGGATATATGAGTTGAAGGGACCGTACTGTACGCTAACCATAATTGAATGGTTCTTGCAGGCACTATCATTTGATACCTAGGGAATCATGTAAGCGATGCTGCTAGGCGTTTAACATGATTGGTTGGGGACTATCAGACTTGAGTTCTGACGTTCTTGTTATCAAGGAGTTGATAAGTAAGAATGGAGCAATTGGGGTATGCTCATATAAGGACATGTTTAGTCCGAATCACATGGAGATGTGAACCCACGGCTAGTTGTATCAATTAACCATTTAGGGCCACACAAGTACTAGATTTCTAGATCCCGTTGAGAAGAGAAATAGTTCAATGTGTTGAACGGCTTATAAAAGAGTTTATAAGCATAAGAAAAAAAAATTAGAAATATGACTTCTATAAAGGATAAAATAGTTCAATGTGTTGAACGGCTTATAAATGAGTTTATAAGCATAAAGAAAAATAGAAGTATGACTTCTATGAGAGAAATGTAAATTTTAATTTATGGAAGTGTTCCTAAATTAGAAGTTGGCCAAGTGAATAATGTATTTGAAAATTGTGATTTTCATAAACATTATTATGGACTAAATTAAATTAATTCAAGTGTTGAATTAATTAAACACTAGTGGACCTAGTAGAGTCCAAATAATTAAATTAATTCAAGTGTTGAATTAATTAAATCATATTGAGTCTTGTAGAGCTCAATTTAAATAAATTATTTAACTAGTGGACTTGAGTAAATTCAAGTAATTTTTAATTAATCTCAAAAATGTTTGAGATAATTAAATTAAGTCCATGGGTTTTTAATTTGTTAAAAACCATATAATATATGCATGAATGGGAGGTGAAGAGTTGGAGACAACTTTTTGGGTTACCAAGGCTTGGCATGCAAAAGTTGGTCTCTACTTTTTCACAAACCAAGACAACTCATTCACTCCTCCCTCCCCTCAAGCATGGCCGAAATTTGTGGTAATTTCTCTCCAAGTTTTTCCTCTTCTTTTCTTTTTCAAGTGTTGAGGAAAGAAAATTTTTCTCTTTGAAAAATCCTATTAGTTTTCTAGTGCAAATTAAGAGAGGATTTACCTAGTTGGTGGTGGGCTTAATAGTTGAGCAAGGAGTGCTCAAAGGAAACTTGAAGATAGTTTCTACCATTGAAGAGCTAAGGTGTTTACACCTTAGTTGGAGCCATACATCAATCTTTGTGATTGATAGGTAAAATTCTAAACACACTATGAATGTCATTTTTGTGTTTTATTGTATTTGCTACACATTATAAGGGGTGGCCGAAAATTTCTTGTAAAAATTCGATTTTTAAACTTCCGTTGCGCTTCCGATCACCGTAACCGATCCTCTTTCACCTGCAACTGGTCAAACAGGTCCTCAATCCTCGGAAGTGGGTAGTTGTTCTTCACTGTAAACCTGTTCAACTCCCGGTAGTCAATGCAATGCCTCATAGAGCCATCCTTCTTCTTTACAAATAAGACTGGCGCGCCCCATGGTGAATAGCTCGGGCGAATGAACTCCTTGTCGAGAAGTTCCTGAATCTGCTTCTTAAGCTTTGCCATCTCTGTCGGTGCTAGTCGGTACGACGCTTTGGATATCGGAGCCGTACCTGGCATAAGCTCAATGGAAAACTCCACCTCTCTCTCTGGTGGCATACTAGAGACGTCTTCGGGAAAAACGTCTAAGAAATCTCTGACAATCGGAACATCTGAGGCTAACTAGCTGGGTTCCTCGTGGACAGATAAAAAGGTCGCTAGAAATGCCCGACACCCTCTATGCATGAGCTTCCTGTCCTGAACATAAGGAATACTGAGCGGTAAAGGAAAGTACATGTCCGGCTCAAATAAGAACTGCTCCTTTCCAGGCGGTCGGACAAGAACAGATCTCCGCTGGAAGTCTATCAACACTCTGTTCCTCAATAGCCAGTCCATCCCTAGGATGATGTCAAATTCTGGCATCGGTAGCACAATCAGATCCGCATAAACAAGATTACCGTGCAGCTCAAGGTCTATATCTCGGATAACATTGGTAGCTGCCATCTCCTCGCCTGACGGCAACACTACTGAAAAGGCTATATCTAGCCCAATGGTCTTGATCTTGAGAAAGTTTGCAAAGACCTCTGAAATAAACGAGTGAGTGGCCCCTGAATCTATCAAGGCCTTGGTGGCGGAACCAGATATAAAAATTCTACCTGAAAGATTGGAACTCTAAGTTGAATCCAATAGCTACAAGAACCAAACTTATAGACATGCAAAGGCCAGAGTTCTTCTAACTTAAATCCCCAAAATACTACTGAGTAGAGCATGCAATCCTATCACAGTTCTAAGTTCAATCTTAATCCCTATTCCCAAAACACGGAAATTCAAATAATAACTTAAAGCTTAAAGGTACCTGTCAACAACATAGTCTCCGGGTTTGTTTCCGTGGCATGGGGAGCAAAAACTCTGTCCTTGGTAGGCAGATTCCTCTGAGGGCACTGCAGCAACATGTGGTCTGGACTGCCACACTTAAAACACTTTCCTGAGCCAGACATACATGCTTCAGGATGGCGGCGTGAGCACTTGGGACAGACTGGGTGCTCATAAGTCCTCGGGGCTGGGCGTCCCCGCTGCTGCTGGCCTCTGTTTCTAGGCGGTCCGTGAAAAGGCCTCTTGTTCTGCTGCTGATGATGATGAGGAGGAGGGCGGTGTGGTACCTGGACTGGGCGCTTGCCCTGGCGATCCCTCTCGATATCCCGCAGATCCTGCTCTGCGGCTAGGGCTTTGGAGACAGCAATCTCATAAGTAGCAGGGTCAGACACCCTAACATCCCGGCGCAAGATCGGCCGTAGACCCACCAGGAAATGCATCAACTTGGCTCTGGCATCATTCGCTATCAGGGGCACAAAATGACAGCCCCTCTCGAACTTACGGATGAACTCCGTAACCGTCATATCTCCCTATCTCAGGCTCATGAACTCAGTGGTCAACCTGGTGCGCACTTCCTTGGCAAAATATTTGGAGTAGAAAACCTCCGTAAAGCGCATCCAAGTTAGTGTAGCCAAGTTCAGGGCTACTGCTGCTCCTTCCCACCATAAGCGGGCATCTCCACTGAACAGATAAGTGGCACATCAGACTCTGTCTGCATCTCCCAGCTCCATGAACTCGAAGATAACCTCGAGGGATTTGATCCATCCCTCGGCAATCATGGGGTCACACGTCCCAGAAAACTCCTTCGGGCGCATCTTCATAAACCTCTCATAAACAGCCTCGGGCCCTGTCGGCCTGGCTGCGGCTGCGGCTGCGGCATTGTTCCCCTCAAACTGTGCGAAGAACTGCGTCATCCCAGCTAGCATCTGGGCCTTCATATCCGGCAGAGGAGGAGGAGGAGGACGAGGTGGAGGTCCTTGCCTCTGTTGTCTCTGATCATCACCGTCCTCGCGACGGTGCTCGCCACCACCTCTCGGGCGTCCGACTTGACGTCTAGGGGGCATACTGTTCCAAACATAACCCATACGTAACTAACATGCATAATTTCATAATTTATTTTAAATGAACACTCAAATGCTGAAAATCTGATCGAAAATATTTCATGGCAGCATGCTGTCAAAATAATTCATGCTTTAAATAAAATGCTGAAAGGTAAAACTTACAAACGGAAGACATGGCTTCGTGAGCTTCTCATGGTCAGTAGTAGTGTAACCCTTTACAAGAACATAGGCTCTGATACCAACTGTGAAGGCTCGAAAATCCTTGCTTGAAAATTTTGAGGAAAATTAAAAAGTTTCTTTTTTTAAAGAACTTAAATTGCCTCATTCATAAAATCAACTGATGAATCAAGTTCAATGTTTAAAAATATAGCAGCGGAAGAAAATAAAGTTTGCCAAAAATAACAATTTAAGAATATTCAACAACGGATAAAAATGTTTGCATAAAATGGTAACATGCTGCAAATGAGGTCCTCGGGTGCCACTACTGCCGACCCAAGCTGGCTCACTGGTCCCCGCCCTCGGCCCCATGCTCATCAGTACCTACAACAATCAAGTCTAATGAGCCTAAAAACTCAGCATGCAAATATCGTAGGTAACGAGTAAATACTAAAGTAAAATTTGCATGGGATAAAATATCATGTCATGAGGCATACTGAAAATGACTTGCACTGAGCAATATAATACGTGCATGACTGAATTAAATATCATAGTAAAAATGTTTGCTCCTTGGAGCCCTGTACTGAAATGACTGATAATAATTTTCTGTTGAGATTATGGTCTACGCATGTGGCCCCTGCACTGAACTGAACTGATCGGTAACTGGCTACCGGGGAGTATCAAACTGAACTGAACTGACCGGTCACTGGCGACCGGGTGGTACCAAACTGAACTAATCGGTCACTGGCGACCGTGTAAAATAATGCTCCCATAATAGTGAATTGACCACAAGCAATATCGCATAAATCTCAAAAATAAGTATTTTCTATTTTCATGCACGTAATATAATTAAATGGCATAATGAAAATATCCTGTATATTTTACCAACTGGATTGGATCGCTCCCGGCTCGCTGCAACCTAAATATGCCATGAAAAATATGCAATAGCTTATACTTGACCAAACTATGCAATTAAGTTTGAAAATGCGACAATTACGTCTAATGACTTCGTATTTAATCATGACTCCGAACCAACCCGAACCAACACTGAACCGATGTATAGTCATGATTAAAATACGCTTAAAATTATGAACTAATGCTCCTAAAATTATGAGGGTCGAAATCTAGGTGAAATGGAGGCCAAAACAAGAAACGCTCTTTCGAGAGTCAATTTGGCACATCGCACCGTAAATTCTCGTATGACCTCAAAAATGATCCGAATCACGAACGGTCGAAAACATGACCTTCCTAACTCAATGAGGCACTGTCTAGTCTAAGGCCATAGGCTAAAAGCCAACCGAAATCTCGAACAAGCCACCGAACCGACACAGCAAGTTGCTGTACAAAAATACAGCAACTGTGCTGGGTTTGCTTGCGTCGTTTTCGAGGCTAATGGCCATTGTGGCTTGAACCACCAACAAAAACCTCTCACCAACAGTCCCAAGGAATGATTTGAACCATGGCTAAGGGCCCTAGGCCTGCCACAATTCGCCTCATTCCAGCAACCAACCGAAAGTTCCTACCCGAGAACAAATTCTGCACATCGGGCTCTTGTTCTTGTTTTGCTGTCACGGATCGTTCCAGTGGTCATTGAATTGACCATGACACGATCTAGACATCTAGGGGCATGGTATGAACCGTGGCTAAGGGCCATAGGCCAACCAAGATCCAAACCATTCCACAAAACTCGAAGCACAAGTGCTGTCAAAAACCGAAGGGCCGAGAAGGGGAGGGGTTGTTCTTGCTTTTGATTTAAAAACCGGCACACCATGGATCAAGCCACCAAAAGGGCAACTTAGTCATGTCTTAGACATGCTAGGGAAGTGATCTAACCATGGCTATGGGCCTTGTGGCAGCCATGATCAGATCCATTTCCATTATGACAGCAAACTGAATTTTCGAACACAATTCTGCACCTATGGCGAGCTTGCTGTGATTTTGGTTTTCCAGCAAACATGGGGACTGAATGAATGGACCAACATGGTCCTAATGCATCCTATTACATGGCTAGGAGCCGCCTTGGGAGCCTGGAGTCGAACCATAACCTGTAGCAACTGAAACAAGAGAAAACCGTGAAGAGCATCATGAAAGTCGAAAAATTCTGCACATGCATTTCGAAAATGCTTGATGTAAATTTCGGTTTTCTTGTGTAAAAATCATGTAAAAGTGATGTTTAAAATAATAGTAGGACTTGATTGAGGTTTGAAAGAAATCTAGACATGCCTTTGATTCGTTTGAAGGAAAAACGAAAGAATACGACGACTCGGCGCGGAGGAGGTGGAGCGCTTCTTTCCTTTTCTTTTCTTGCTCTCGATTTTCACTCTTGTTCTAGGCTATGGTGCTCACGATTTTTTAATCTAAAAGGCTGCTGAATTTGGTTGGGAGGGAGAGGAATTAAGTGGTTAGGGGAGTGAGGGAGATGGGTGCACAATATATGGAGAAAATCAAGACCAAGTCTATCTCATTTTGAAATTTGAATTTTTGTTTGCTATCAAATATTTGTTGGGTGATTCTAGAATGAGGTGGCCGATACTACAAGACTAGGAATGGTTAGGATAAGCTCTAATATTAATTAATTAAGGTTGATCAAAATAATTAAAAAAACATGCATGCTAAACTAACAAAGAATGGGTCAAAAGAGTGAGTTGGCAAATGAATAATCAAGCAACTAAGGGGCCGAAAATTTGAAATAAAGAAATGAAGGGAAGTGTTGCTTATTTACTAAATTTATAACCCTTAAAAGCCTTACTTATCCTTTAAATAATTTAGTGAATAAATCCCTTAATTAATTGAACTCAAATGAATTTATTTCCTACTCACCTCAAGTAATTAAAATAAATCCTCAACCTCCGTTTTAACTTAAATCAACTTACTTGCTAGCTAAAAAAATAAATCTTGGAAATATTTTCTAAATCTTAAATTTATCTCTAAACTCCTACTCTAGTCCGGCCTCACTGAAATAACTGAAAGAATAAAATTAAACTGCTGGCTAAAATAATTAACTTCAAAGAAAAGCATTTAAATATTCATGCAATGATGTCAATTTAATTTAAAATACTAGAATTATGCATGGCTTATACGTAGTCTAAGTTACGGGTTCTACATACAGTCAACATATAACGGTGAAAAATACTTGTACTTAAAATATCGTTTTCATGAAGATGCATAACATAAACATGTTCGTAAACATTTTCATTATGCAGAAAACTTTAAACATAAACATTTTCATAAAATACTTTTTCATGACATGCAATCATAAACCTTAACTTTTTCCTTTTTCTTCAACATGACATGACATAAAACCTTTAACATGATCATGAACATTTTTCTTTTCTTTTTCTCTTTTCTTTTGTTGAATTCAGATCGTTAATTGTGACTTTCCTGATCATGCTCATGAGGGTCGATGGATCCATCTACATAAAACCACAGTACTGGGCGGCGGGTGACACCAGCAACACTCTCACCGGTCAACTGGGCCCTGGCCTATCAGTGATTCGAATAGAAATACGATCTTCGGGGCTCCCTCTGGGGCCTTTTCCCATAAATGGGCTCCCTCTGGGGCCTTTTCCCCTCACGATATTCCCATTCTTCCGTTACCGCAAAACCGTTACCACATATCCGTTACCACAAATTCGCAAGATGGAAACACGATCGTCGGGCTCCCACTGAACCATAACCCTCACGACGTCGCCAACATTAACGAATTAGTCACAATTATTTCACATCCTTCAACAATTTTCATTCACATCACTTTAGAAAAATCATGAATATCATTACATTTTTCATTTTTGAAACCAAGCATGCAACATGTATTTTAAATGTCTTCTTAAAATCATACAAATCCTTTAGACATTTAAAAATCATAGGTTAATCGTGAACATTTCATAAACAATTATAAATGATCATAATATCATAAAAACAGCATTTAGGGCACTGCCATGACCTTTACTAATTTTTAGGTGTAAAACGACTGTTTTACCCCTGGACTCGACATTTTACGTTTTCGACTATTATCTTGATTTCATGACTCTAATATGTCCCAAATAATTATTTAAGCCTACATGAATTTTTTCATATTTTTATTTAGCTTAAAACGATGACTATTAATTTAATCTTTAATTAAGACGTATTAACGCTTTTTAATCACGAATTAAACCAAACCTTAATATAAAATTCCCAAATTAAAAACTTAGACTTCTAATAATTATTTAAGCTTAAACTTAATTTTTCATAATTTTATAATGCGTAAAACTAGCTTTTCGATAGATTCCTCGATTCGTTTTTAACCATAAACGTCTTAAATTGAATTTCGTCCTCGAAATTCGCTTATCCTTAATAACCCACAGTTTAGACTTAGTTCTAGTATCCCAAAAATTCACGCTTCCGCTGCGCTACTCTGATAAAAACTTAAGTTCTAAAATGTCCTTACGTCTCCTTGATCCCAATTAAATTTTCCTTCTAAATCCTTATTCGTGAATTGCAACTTAGAAAAACCCATAATGACTTAGTGCTATACTATTATAACCTCGAATTTCCATTTTCCTTAAAATTCCCAAATTTAAAAGATGGATGGTCATACTTATCGTATATTATTTTCCTTATTTTATACCCAAAATATTCATCAACTTATCATATTTCAGTCTTAAAATCCCAAACGCATCCGCTGACGCTTAGATTTTCAAGCCTAATATCGATTCATTCTTAAAAACCTTGATTAAAATTCCTTATAACATTGTAATCTAATACATCCCAAGGTTTTAAATATTCTTAAAAGTCTAAATCCTCAAAATTCCTATCAATTAAACCATCAAATTATCGCTTATTGCTAAATTAGTCCCCAAATTCCTTAAAAATCTCAAAATTAATTCTTAATTTCCCCAAGAATTATCTTAATTGGTCTTTAATTTCAAAAATCATATGATTAACCTATAAGTTTTTGGCATTCTTAATTTTCTTCTACAGGTTTCCCATAATATAATTTCAATAAATTTAAACTTATTTACCCAAAAGTCAATTCCTATAACCAATATTACATTTCATTAAAACTTAAAATCCCAATTTATACATTTTCTTATTCCCAAAGTCGTTGTAAATTCTCGAATCATTATCACTTATGAGTAATTTCCAAAAATTAATTCAACTAGTAACCACGAATCATAAATATTTTCTTAGAAAATCTACGTGTCCCAAAGCATTCAAAATATTCACAATTAACTTATAGCCCAAAGAGTAGAACGTCAATACTAAAACCCAAAAATCAACATCGTCCAATTCCACCACGAAGCCAACATGCGTTGAAATCAAATAAATTTTTTTTTATTTCATGTCGTATCACGTATAAAAATTCTCAAAGCATATAAAACATATATTCTCATAATGCTATTAAACATGTGACGTAAACATGTAATTCATATAATTATGCAGGTAACATCATGAAATCATATAAAACATGTAAACTTACGGGTTTGAGGCTTGACGACTGATCTTCCCGGCGCTGATGGTGGCACTACCCTTTACAGGACCTTTGCTCTGATACCAACTGTAACGTCCTGCCCTTTTTATTGCTTTAAAAGTACTAGAAAATTTTTTTTTTTAACACTCAATTTTCGGTCCATGTACCTTTCTCACATGAAAATATTTTTATAAAATATTTTACCCTTTAAAATTAAACATTAACCAACTAGCATTTTAAAAACCAAGTGCAATAGTGATCAAATGAAATCGTCGCATATTTTACAAAACCTAAAAAGCAATAATTCGAAAAGAATAGCCCATACTAAACCTCTCAAAAATCTCTCAAATGCATAAATAAATAATCTGAAAAATCTTTAATCATAAAGCATGAGTCAAAAGTCATAATGCGGAAAAAGTAGAAGCACTGGTCCTCGGGTTGTGTGCGCCTTCAGTCCAGTCAAATCACCCGTCAAGTCCTCCCTCAAACTAACCTGCATCCATCACACCTAGTGAGTCTAAAGACTCAACACACCATAATCTTTATAACGAGTAATACGTAATACAGTCAACATATAACGGTGAAAAATACTTGTACTTAAAATATCGTTTTCATGAAGATGCATAAACATAAACATTTTCGTAAACATTTTCATGATGCAAAAAACTTTAAACATAAACATTTTCATAAAATACTTTTTCATGACATGCAATCATAAACCTTAACTTTTTCCTTTTTTCCTCAACATGACATGACATAAAACCTTTAACATGATCATGAACATTTTCCTTTTCTTTTTCTCTTTTTTCTTTTGTTGAATTCAGATCGTTAATTGTGACTTTCCTGATCATTCTCATGAGGGTCGATGGATCCATCTACATAAAACCACAGTACTGGGTGGCGGGGGACACAAGCAACACTTCTCACCGGTCAACTGGCCCTGGCCTATCATGATTCGAATAGAAATACGATCATCGGGCTCCCTCTAGGGCCTTTTCCCATAAATGGGCTCCCTCTGGGGCCTTTTTCCCTCACGATATTCCCATTCTTCCGTTACCACAAAACCGTTACCACATATTCGCAATGATGGAAATACGATCGTCGGGCTCCCACTGGGATCATAACCCTCACGACGTCGCCAACATTAACGAATTAGTCACAATTATTTCACATCCTTCAACATTTTTCATTCACATCACTTTAGAAAAATCATGCATATCATTACATTTTTCATTTTTGAAATCAAGCATGCAACATGTATTTTAAAAGTCTTCTTAAAATCATACAAATCCTTTAGACATTTAAAAATCATAGGTTAATCGTGAACATTTCATAAACAATTATAAATGATCATAATATCATAAAGACAGCATTTAGGGCACTGTCATGACCTTTACTAATTTTTAGGTGTAAAAAGACCGTTTTACCCCTAGGACTCGACATTTTACGTTTTTGACTTTTATCTTGATTTCATGACTCTAATATGTCCCAAATAATTATTTAAGCCTACATGAATTTTCTCATATTTTTATTTAGCTTAAAACGAGGACTATTAATTTAATCTTTAAATAAGACGTATTAACGCTTTTTAATCTCAAATTAAACAAAACCTTAATATAAAAATTCCCAAATTAAAAAATTAGACTTCTAATAATTATTTAAGCTTAAACTTAATTTTTCATAATTTTATAATGCGTAAAACTAGCTTTTCGATAGATTCCTCGATTCGTTTTTAACTTTAAACGTACATCCCGGTTTTGACTCGTATGGACTCGAAACTTAACCAAAACTTACCAAACTTGAACTAAAGCCTCCTAACACATAACTAAACCTTTTCCAACCCAAATCAAGCCCATTTAGTCCTTTGAACACTTCCCTAGCAGCTACTGAATTTCTGCACAAGGAATCCTAGTCCTAGCTTGGTTCGAACTCTTTCTATCTCGACTCTAGCCCCTACCCCTTGGTCCAGACCCAGGTCAACCCTCCTAGGACCCTAACCGCACCCTAGGAAACCTACTGGACCCTCCTAGACCGAGCCTAGAAGACCTAGAAGCCCAGCCCCTCGCACCCGATCCCTCAAGCATGCGCGGCCCCCCTTGCCCTTAAGCGATCACCTAGCCTTCCTAACCCAGCTTCGTGTAGCCTCCCTTGAACCTTCTAAACCCTCTGAAAACCATCTCTTAAGCCTCCTGGACGTGACCCTAACAGCAGCAAGCTGCCGTGCTCTCCTAGGAAGGAAGGCCGAAACCCTAGGACTCTAGGATTCCCAATCACGTTCAGCATCTTTCCCCCTACTGTCCAGACCTTGATTATACTCTTATGTGTCCCTAAACATGTGGAAAAACCTCCCTTCCAAGTATCCTACCATGGCAGCCCTATTGTGCAAAATTATCATAAGTTTTGGATCACAAAAACATGCTTTAAACCCATGTATATGCATAAAAACGAAAATAATAAAAATTGCAACTTGTTTTTCATGCAACATACAATTAAATAAATACTATGGTGTGATGGATGAGTAAAAGGAGAATTATGGCGTGCCGTTGCGTTATATACGCTCGAATAAACGTTGACGTCGAAGAACGGAGGGACACCTAGGCTATCTTTCTTCTTGAACCTTTCAAATTTTCTCCTTCAAGGTGGTATGATGAGTGCCGTGTGTGTATAGGGTGGGGTGAGGAGTGTTTTCAGATTTGTGGAGTGTGTGACCGATTGATTGTGAGTGAGGGCAAGGGTTTTTGTTATTTTAAATACCAAATAAATCACTAATTAAACATTAGGCCCATTAAGATATTAATTAGGCCCAATAATGCTTAATTAAAATACTAAAAATAATTTTGGTAAAATAAATTTGTGAATTTAATAGCCGGGTTGCCAAGACGTTCGTATTTTTGTTGAAAAACCAACACCGATAAAAATTATGTCCCAGCGTATAAAATCACCTCAAAACCCCTCATTTTCAAAAATACTAAAAGCAACAACCTTATTTTAAATAATTAAAAATAATTATTTAATAAAAACATTTTCTATTTACAGCCCTCGATCCCCGTTCCTTGATCGTCACTTGAACATTCCTTAAAAATACCATTTTAATGCAACATTTAGAAAAATATATTTTAAACATGTAAATATGCACAACATAATTAATTCATGCAATTAAAACATTTAATTAAAATACAGGAGAATTAATAATTCAAATGCATGTGGTTCGCGTGGACCTTTAAATTTTCGGGGCGTTACAAGATGGTTCTCCTTCTCTGGTCTGAAGCTCAAATTCATAAGCCTTTAAATCAGCAAACAGATCATGAAGTTCAGTCTGGTTCAGATCTTTGGACTCCCTCATTGCCATGGTCTTGACATCCCATTCCTTGGGAAGACCTCTCATTACCTTCAGTGCAATCTCTTTGTTGGTATACACTTTTCCAAGTGCATTTAACTCATTGATGATACTGCTTACTCTTTCATCATACTCGTGCATTGATTCTCCTGCTTTCATTTTGATGTTATCAAACTTTTGAACAGCAACAGAAAGTTTATTTTCTTTGGTTTGATAATTTCCTTCACACAGCTGGATCAGCTTTTCCCAAATTTCTTTGGCTGTCTTACACATCTTTATTTTGCTGAAGGTTACTTTGTCAGCGTTTTGTACAGAATGTCTTTAGCCACATTATCAAGATTTGCTTTTCTTTTATCTTCAGTTGTCCATTCATCTCTGGGCTTTTCTATTCTTTGTGGTGCTCCTTCTGTAAGGCAACTGTTGTATTTGTTTTTAGAATCTTCATGGGTCCATCAGTTATGACATACCAAATGTCATCATCTTGTGCAGCCAAATGAGCCTGCATTCTGATTTTCCAATCATCGAATTCTTCTCTGGAGAACATGGGAATTTTGTTGAATGAAGTCATGCTGGCAAGTTTTTAGATCAAAAGTATTCAAGAACAAGATTCAACCGCTCTTATACCACTTGATAGGATCGATTAACGTATCAAGAGTGTTTAGAAGGGGGGGTTGAATAAACACTCACAGTTAAAACTGGTCTTTTCTAATTTTGAGTTCAGTTTGGTGACAAACAGATTCTTGGAATCTTGTTGGTCAATGACAATCAGTTAAACTAAAGTAGTTGCGGAAAATAACTGACTGACATATAGAATACAAAACTGAAATAAAATACACAAAGATTGTTTCTGAATGTTCAGAGATTTCAATTACTCCTACGTCACCCCCTCTATCTCAAGGATAGGATTTCCACTAAAAGACTTTGATCGAATACAAGGTTTGTACTGACCCACTTCAGTTTGTACTTATCACTGCCAAAAACTGAAACTCTTAGTATTACAAAATGTTCTTAGTGCGTAACTGATCTTAGCACTATCGAATTTAACGATTATTACAAAGTGCTAGTGAGCTCAAATTGTAGCCTTGACTGCTACGAATAAACCAAGTAAGAGTGAGCTAAGATTTTGGCAGAGTAACAGCAAGCTTTGAGTAGTGTGATCTCCTCTTTTTTATTCAGCTGTTCTTCTGTCATATTTATAAGCTTCCCTTCTAACGGTAACTTGAGATATAATTGAATCTTTGTATCCGTTGATTGCCACTTCATTATTTCTTGGGCATTGTTTGCTTCATTTATTGTAATGCAGCGTCTTAACTACTTTAGCCGAAATGCGTTGTTCTAAGCTGTATTGATTGAAGTGCGGTGTTTCATATTCAGTTGCAGTCTTCTATGTCTCTTTGTCGGTTGAATGTTCTTTCCCGAGACATGTTCAGTTGAAGGATGCTTAGCTTAAAAGCATACGGCTGAATGTATCAACTGATCGGTTTCCAACTGATCAGTTTTCTTAATTAGACCAGCTGATTTCAGTTGTTAAGTCCAGTTGCTGAATATAATTGCGCGTATCAGATGCTTGATGAGTTTGTCAAACTCCAGAATTTAGAGTCTAGTTTTCAAAACACTCGCCCATACCTTTCACACAAATGTTTAAATTCTTCCTCCATTCTTTTCCCAAATTCTACCAACAATGACTGAAATTGACTATCAAGCATATTGTACCCTTTTTTTTTCAGGTGAACAGTACGACGCTACAGTATAATCGCGATGAACAGTACCGTGAACAGTAAATCCGATACGATTAACAGTAAATCGGAAGATGAACAGTCCGTGAACAGTAAATCCGATAATTGAACAGTTAATTGGAAGATGAACAGTACCGTGAACAGTAATTCCGAATGCGATGAGCAGTAAATCCGATACGATGTACAGTAAATCGGAAGATGAACAGTATGTGAACAGTAAATTCGGCAGATGAACAGTAATCGCGAATTTTTTTTTTTTAGATTCAACAAATACATAGAAATCGCAACACGAAAATTGGTATTGAAAATCCTACGAGGAATTGAACGGATACGCTTACTTGAATCAAAAACCCGAGCTCTGATACCACTTGATTATATGAATCCACCTAACTCTACCTCAAAAGCTAGCTCATGAGAGGAGGATTGTGAATTCATATATATTTTGCCCAAGACAACTCTTCTTGGCGATAAAATGTGGTGAAACGTGAAGAGAATAAGGTGGCGACCAAGCCCAAGGTTGAGACCAAACAAGAGGCACCGAAACAAGGAGTGCAAGGTAAATCTGAAACTCCTCTTACTCGAGCTAGAGATACTAGATGTTTTATGTGTCAAGGGTTGGGTGATATTGCTAGTGAATGTCCTAATAAAAGGGTGATGATTTTAAATGACTATGGTGAGTATGAATCGCATAGTGAGGGTGATGATGATGATGAGATGCCTGCATTAAAAGATCCTGATGAGGGATATGAGGCGGTTGTAGGTGAAGCACTAGTGACTAGGCGGATCATGAGTGCCCAAGTCAAGGAGGATTAGACTAACCAAAGTGAGAACTTGTTCCACACTAGGTGTTTTGTATATCCAAAGGTTTGCAATCTAATCATAGATGGGGGGAGTTGTACCAATGTGGCTAGTAGTGAAATGGTCGAAAAATTGGGTTTACCTACATTAAAGCATCCTCAACCTTATAGGCTTCAATGGTTGAATGATTGTGCGGAGGTGAAGGTGCACAGACAAGTGTTGATGTCTTTTTCTATTGGGAAGTATATTGATGAGGTCTTGTATGACGTGGTACCCATGCATGCTTGTCAGATCTTGTTGGGTAGGCCGTGACAATATGATAGGCGAGTGACGCATGATGGGTTTAAGAATAGGTATTCCTTTGTTCTCAAGAAAGAATCTATTGTTTTACTTCCATTGTCCCCAAAGCAAGTGTTGGAGGACCAATTGAAAAAAAAGAAGAGAGACGATGCCGAAAAAAAGTGAGATGGCCTTCGAAAATAAAAATGAAATGGCCGAAAGAAAGATTGATCAAAAAAGTGAGATAGCCATACAAAAGAAAAAAGAGAGAAAAGAAATTGAGGGGAAAGAAAATGAGAGGAAAGAGGCAAAAAAAAAACATATATGGCCCAAAAAGGTGAGTTGAAACTTTTAATGCACACACATGAACCACTTGTGTTGATTCTTTACAAGGAGATTCTCCTTAACACAAGTAATATAGTCGGGTCCCTTCCGAGCATTGTTGTTTCACTTTTGCAGGAATTTGAAGATGTGTTCCCGGAGGAGTTACCTCAAGGCTTACCACCATTGAGGGGAATCGAGCACCAAATCGATTTCGTGCCGGGGAGTGCATTGCCAAATCGCCCAAGCCTATAGGAGTAATCCTGAAGAGACTAAGGAACTTCAACGACAGGTAAGTGAGTTGTTAGATAGAGGTTTTGTGCGTGAGTCCATGTCACCTTGTGCTGTACCTGTTTTACTAGTTCCTAAGAAAGATGGCTCATGGCGTATGTGTTTAGATTGTAGGGCAAGCAATAACATAACCATTAAGTAAAGGCATCCCATACCTAGACTAGATGATATGTTAGATGAGTTGCATGGTGCTTGTATCTTTAGCAAAATTGATTTGAAGAGTGGTTATCACCAAATTAGGATGAGGGAAGGTGATGAGTGGAAAACTGCATTTAAAACCAAATATGGGTTATATTAGTGGATGGTCATGCCTTTTGTTAACTAACGCTCCTAGCACATTTATCAGGTTAATGAACCATAGTCTTGCGTGCATACATAGGAAAATTTGTTGTTGTTTACTTTGATGATATCCTAGTATATAGCAAAGACTTGGATGAGCATGTTGGTCACTTGAAAATTGTGCTAATCACACTAAGGGCTGAAAATCTATATGCTAACTTAAAGAAATGTGATTTTTGTACAAGCAAACTTGTCTTTCTTAGTTTTGTGGTAAGGTCAAAGGGGATACAAGTGGATGAAGACAAGGTAAGTGCTATTCGAGATTGGGCATTGCCTACTACTGTTGGTCAAGTCCGAAGTTTTCATGGACTCGCAAGCTTCTATAGGAGGTTTGTAAAGGATTTTAGCACATTGGCAGCACCGAGGACGGCGGTAATCAAGAAGAACGTTCCATTCCTTTGGGGCGAGGAGCAAGAGAAGTCTTTTAATCTTATTAAGCAAAAATTAATTAATGCTCCTTTATTTTTTTTACCTGATTTGCTAATACCTTTGATATTGAATGTGATGCTTCTAACTTTGCGGACTTATTCTTTAGAGATGTCGTTAGGTTGCATGGCATGCCTAGGACTATTGTTTCTGACCGTGATGTTAAGTTTTTGAGTTACTTTTGGAAAACGTTGTGGGCAAAGCTTGGCACAAAATTGTTGTTCTCTACTACTTGTCATCCTCAAACGGATGGACAAACTGAGGTTGTTAATAGAACTTTAGGAACACTTTTGCGTGCAATACTTAAAAAGAACTTAAAGAATTGGGAAGATTGTTTGCCATTTGTTGAGTTTTCTTATAATCGTTGCGTGCATTCTACTACCAATTATTCGCCGTTTGAAATTGTGTATGGTTTTAATCCTTTGACTCCGTTGGATTTGATGTCTTTACCTGTGAGTGAAAGGTTAAACATGGATGGCAAGAAGAAAGCCGAATTTGTGAGGAGTTTGTATGAAAATGCCAAGGTGGAAAGGTTCCCCGAGAAGAGACGTTCAAAGCTATTACCTAGGGGTGATGGACCATTCCAAGTACCTGAAAGGATCAATGACAACGCCTACAAACTCGATCTACCAGGTGAGTATAATGTGAGCTCTACTTTTAATGTTAGTGATTTGTCGTTGTTTGATGTAGGTGATGAACAAGATTTGAGGACAAATCCTTTTCAAGAAGGGGAGGATGAAGCGAACACGGATGGTCAAGCCCCAAGGAAAGCGTGGGACCCTTTAGAGTTGACGGAGGGACCAATCACGAGGGGACGACTGAAGAGATTCAAGGAAGTATTGCAGGGGCTTATGAGCAAGGATGAAGGACTTACAAGCGAGGTGCAAAGTACTGAAGGGTTCGTGATTCACGGGAGCAAGTACGGGAGTCAGTGGAATGCGGTTCAAGTGCTAAAATATGAAGAAAATGACTTTGGACCCGAAGCTTCCGCGCTAGGGCGGCGAATCTTCACCGCCCCAGCGCCAAACATTCTGCCCGATTCCAGAGCGTCTCGCACTAGGACGGCCAAACTTCACCGCCCCAGCGCGCCTGTCCAGAAAGCCTCGCGCTAGGGCGGCCAAACTTCACCACCCCAGCGCGCCGCAGCCGAGAAAAAATACTTCTTTCCTTATTTAGAGTTTTAATTATCTTGGTAACTGTATTTTGATATCTTTTTGATATGTAAACATATATGGACGAAAATTAACACACAATACACATTATTATTGATAGTTTATCAAACTTTTTGAGATTTTCTCTCAAACTTTTTCAAAGCTTTGCTTTGTGTTCATCAAAAATCAAACTTATCAAGGCTCATACTTTGTGGCGTTTGTCGGTTGATTTCATACGGATTGTCAAGAGCTAGTTCTTTGAAGGTTTGTCTGATAATTCAATTGTTTTATTCATGATTATTTGTTGCTAAATTTTATAATTTAGAGGTGAATATCACAAACCCATACTTGATTCAAAAGATCGGGACAACACGAATTCTTCGTTCGATATTGAATTTGAGGGCGCGATTCTTCTTTAATCGTGTTTCTTATTCATTCGTACAAAGATTCACATCATTTGGTATCAGAGCCATACTCTTGACTGGTCGTGTGGGTGCATGTTCCTGGAAGTGCCCTGGAGTGCGGGTTAACGAAGGAGTTGGCACGAGGACGTACAGTCTAAAGGGGTCGGGAATGCCTGAAAGTGCCCTGGAGTGCCGGTTAACGAAGGAGTTGGCACGAAGTGCCCTGGAGTGCGGGTTAACGAAGGAGTTGGCACGAGGACGTACAGTCTAAAGGGGTCGGGAATGCCTGGAAGTGCCCTGGAGTGCGGGTTAACGAAGGAGTTGGCACGAGGACGTGCAGTTTAAAGGGGTCGGGAATGATATGTCCCACATCGGTTAGCAAGAGTTGTCTTGGGCAAAATATATATGAATTCACAATCTTCCTCTCATGAGCTAGCTTTTGAGGTGGAGTTAGGTGGATTCATATCACAGGCTGAGGAGGCGAACCCAGATATGACTCTTCTGACGGGTAATCTATATAATTCAGCACCGTATTATTTTTGCTATGCATGATTCAAATTTGAGTTGGGATTATTAGTGTGCTTGTTAGTATTTTTGGTGACTCGTGTAGAGATTTTATATTATGCTTGAGGTTAAGATTAGTATTTTGGTATATAAGTTTGGTGTGTTGTTCTACGTCTCTCAGGAAATATTTTTATAAAGAGAGTAGCCACGAAGGCCTTGATAGATTCTAGGGCCACTCACTCTTTTATCTCGGAGACGTTCGCTAATCATTTGGACGTCCAGTCCATTAGACTCGACGTGAACTATTCAGGGACAGTCCCATCAGGGGAAGAGTTATCAGCAACTAGCGTGGTCAGAGACATCGATCTCGAACTGCAAGTTCACCTAGTGTATGCCAATCTGATTGTGTTGCCAATGCCTAAGTTTGACATTATCTTGGGAATGGACTGGCTAACAAAGAACAGAGTTATTATTGACTTTCTGAAAAGGTCAGTGCTGGTAAGACCGTTGGGCATGGAGCAGTTTCTCTTTGAGCCGGATAGATGGAGGAGTTTTCCTAGCATGATCTCTTACATGCAGGCACGGAAACTTATTCATAAGCATTGTCAGGCTTACTTGGCCAGCATTGTTTCAACTCCTGACGCACCCACTCCGTCGATATCTTATATACCAATAGTCAGAGATTTTCCTGACGTGTTTCCTGATGACGTCACAGGACTTCCACCAGAGAGAGAGAAGGAGTTGTCCATTGACCTTATGCCAGGCGCCGTGCTAATCTCTATGGCACCATACCGTTTAGCTCCAGCTGAGATGTTAGAGCTCAAACAGCAGATTCAGGAGCTCCTAGACAAAGAATTTATCCGTCCTAGTTTCTCACCATGGGGCGCACAAGTGCTCTTCGTAAAAAAGAAGGATGGGAGCATGAGGTTGTGTATCGATTACCGAGAACTGAACAAGGTAACGATAAAAAACAAATACCCACTTCCAAGGATCGAGGACTTGTTCGATCAGTTGCAGGGAGCCACAGTGTTCTCTAAGATAGAATTTGCAATCTGGGTAACATCAGCTGAAGGTAAAAGATGCAGATATTCATAAGACAGCCTTCAGAACTAGATATGGGCATTACAAATTTTTAGTGATGCCATTCGGATCGACGAATGCTCCAGCAATTTTTATGGACTTGATGAATCGAGTATTTCAGCCCTACCTAGATCAGTTCATCATAGTATTCATTGACGACATTCTTATCTATTCGAAGAGCCATGAGGAGCACGGTCAGCATTTGGGTACAATTTTGCAGGTCTTGCAGAGTCGCAAGTTGTTTGCAAAATTTAGTAAGTGTGAATTCTGATTGAAGAAAGTAGCATTTTTGGGTCACATAATATCTAGCAGTGGTATTGAGGTGGATCCAGCTAAGGTGGCAGCAGTTAAGGAATGGGTTGAGCCAAAGAATACGCCAGAGATTCACAGTTTCCTAGGCATGGAAGGCTATTATAGGAAATTTATTTATGGGTTCTCCTCGATTGCAGTGCCACTCACTTCATTGACTAAGAAAAATGCTAAATTCGTATGGAGTGGAGAGTGTCAGAAGATATCTATGCCAGCATGGCAAGGTAATTTTGTGCTATACACCGATGCTTCTAAGCTCGGTTTAAGCGCAGTATTGATGCAGCTTGGTCTAGTTACAGCTTATGCCTCCAGACAGTTGAAAGTGCATGAGAATAACTACCCGACTCATGATCTTGAGTTAGTTGCAACTGTCTTTGCGTTGAAAATTTGGAGACATTATTTGTACGGTGAGAAATGTCAGATATTTACTAATCACAAGAGTCTCAAGTATTTCTTTATGCAGAAAGAACTGAATATGAGACAAAGACAGTGGTTGGAATTAGTGAAACACTACGATTGCGAAATTAGCTACCAACTGGGGAAAGCTAATGTTGTGACTGATGCCTTGAGCAGAAAAGTTGCAGTCGTAGCACAGCTGTCAATGCATAGATCTTTTCAGTCAGAGATTCAGAAGTTTGGACTGGAAATTTATCCTAAGAGCAAAGCTCCTAAGCTGTCTAATATGAAAGTCCAGTCCTCTTTGCTAGACCGAATCCGTAGAGGTCAGTCTTCGGATGAGAAGTTACAGAAATGGAGACCGAAGGATGAGGCCAAGGGTAGTGTACTCTACATAGTGTCCGATGGTATTGTGAAGTACAGAGGAAGGATGTGGGTGCCTAATGTTTATTCGATCAGAGAGGATATTCTGACAGAGGCACATGCATCTCTGTATTCCGTTCATCCAGGGGGTACCAAAATGTACAAGGATTTTCAGATGCTGTATTGGCGGCCAGGTATGAAGCGAGACATCCGCCGATTTTTATCTGAATGTATCACTTGTCAGCAAGTAAAAGCAGAGCATCAGAGGCCGGCAGGAATGCTTCAGCCGCTTCTTATCCCCGAGAGGAAATGGGAGAATATTACCATGGATTTGTTTTTAGTTTACCGAGGTCAGTCAGAGGATCCAATGCCATTTGGGTTATAGTAGATCGACTAACTAAGTTAGCACATTTTTTACCCGTGAAGATGACTTTCTCCATTACTCAGTATGCAGAGCTCTATATCAGGGATATAGTTCGATTGCACGGGATCCCAGTTTCTATTGTGTCCAACAGGGACCCAAGATTCACATCGTCTTTCTGGAAGAGTTTACATGCAGCCATGGGGAGAAAGTTGCTATTAAGTACTGCATTCCACCCTCAGACAGATGGCCAGTCTGAGCGAGTGATTCAGATATTGGAAGATCTGTTGCGAGCTTGTGTGATCGATTTCCATGGAAATTGGGAATCCAAGCTACCTCTAGTGGAGTTTACCTACAAAAATAGTTTCCAATCATCTATAGGTATGGCTCCCTACGAGGCACTGTATGGGAGGAAGTTCAGATCGCCGATTCCTTGGGATGAAGTCGGTGAGAGATTGGAACATGGTCCCGAGATTGTTCAGCAGACTGCAGATGTGGTGGTAAAGATCCGAGACAGGATGAAGACCTCTCAGAGTCGACAAAAGAGTTATGATGACAAGAAAAAAGGGATGTTGAGTTTGCCGTAGGATATCACGTATTCGTAAAGATAGAACCTATAAAGGGTGTTATGAGATTGGGAAGAGAGGCAAGCTGAGTCCGAGATTTATCGGGCCATTCGAAATACTTGACAAAGTTGGGACACTAGCATATCGTGTAGCTCGACCACCGAATGTGGCCGGTGTACACAACGTATTCCACGTTTCAATGCTGAGAAAGTATATAGCAAATCCTTCGCATGTCTTGAGTTTTGAGCCTTTACAGTTGGCTCTAGATCTGTCATATGAGGAAAGACCTGTCCAAATTCTAGACAGACAAGACCAGAGGCTTCGGAACAAGGTGACCAAGTTGGCCAAAGTCAAGTGGCTGAATCAATCGGTGGAGGAGGCCACTTGGGAGGCCGAAGCAGACATGAGAAGCCGCTACCCGGAGTTGTTTGGTAAGATTTAATTTCGAGGACTAAATTTATTTAAGTGGGAGAGGAATTGTAGAGCCCAAAATCAGTACACGTAAAACCAATGCATTTATTTAAATTATTACTTATTTAATTAATTTTAAAATGATTTTTAGCGACGCATGATTTATGGAATTGCATTTTTTTGAATTATTAGAAGTTTATGTTATGCGCATTAAAATATTTTTCGAGTTTCAGTGTTTCAAGAGAATATTCGATGCGGGATCGAGAAAAGGAGACTGGCGACGATTTAGAAGATTTGTAAAATGTAGTAATTTATTTCAAGTCAAGAAAGTGTCATTTTAAATGATTTATGAAGTTTTAAGTATTTTAAAGCATAATTTAATTATTCGGTGATTTTTAAGATTTTAAAGTTTCAAAGTTATCACTTTAGTATTTTATTCTAAATGATGGGATTTTTAGTAAAAATTAATAGTGGGTTAGTATTCTTAATTAACAAGTTAATTAGTTATTAAACCCTTAATACACCACTAATCCACTAACCCACCAACCATTAACACACACACACATGCACTATATACACACACTTGGCCCATGATACACACATCTCTTGCACCCTTTCATTTTTTTTGTTTGGAGAGAATTTGGAGGGTTCTTAGGCTCTTTCTTCAGCAGCCCCATCTCCACCTTTCTCCTTTAAAATTTCAGCAACCACACGTTGATTTTAGTAGAAAAATTGTGCCTCAAGTCGCCCGGATCGCTTCCCGCACCGCGTCGTTTCGTTATTCACCGTATCGTGAGTTTTAAAGATCAAAGGCATGTATATTCTTTCGTTTTTGCATCGATCTTGTCATAGTATTATTTTGATGTATATTGTATGAAAAACATGCATATGTTATGCAAAAGTTTGAGCAAAAATGTTTGAAATGATTTTGGATCAAAATTTTGGATCTCAAAAACCGAGTCTTCTGTATTTTCGAATACTGAGAATTTTTGTTTAATTTTTTGGAAAGAATTTTTCCATATAAAATGTAGAAATTTTTTATACCTTCGATTTGACAGTTAAATTCGTATTTTTTGGATAAGAAACGAGTGAGTTATGATCATTTTCGTGGGACTGCACAAGCTGTGAAATTTCTGGGTCATAAAATCTGTCACCCTATGTTATTTCGAATTTTGCGACTTAGAGAGTGGTTTTCTGGAAATGTTTTCAACTTATGATTTGTAGTACATCATGTTATCTTCGATTTGACAGTAAATTCGTATTTTCTAATAAGAAATGAGGGAGATACGATTTTTACCATGACATCGCTCAAGCTGCAAAAATTTGTGCATGTTCTTCTCCTTTTCTCAAGTTTTGGTTGCAGGCTTCATTGGAATCTTCTGAATCTTTGCTTCTTTGGTTAGGGCAGCATGTCCAGAGCATTCCAATGAAGCCCTCGACGTTTTTATGTATGTTCGACGTGCAAAAGAAAATATTTTATTTTTGAGGTATGCTAAATGACTTGTGACCAAATATGAACGGGTTTGGAAGTCGGTGAACGTGGCCGAGGACCTCTCCACCCCGGTAAAGTATACCCGGGTTTGATCAGGATTGGAAAGCGGTAAAGTATGACCAGATATCAATCAACTCGGTAAGTTATGATCGGGGATCTTATGTATGTGGTAGTGGACATCTCTGGCAACCAAGTACTGTGGTTTAGTCTGATCAGGCGCATTTATGTATGGGTCACTTGCTTTGAAATATATCTGTACGAAAAATGATGATATGTATGTTCAAGTATATATGATGCAAGTATGTTAATGTAAAGTTTTACGATATGATGGCACATCTACGTTTATGTATGTACGTTAATGTTCAAGTATGTATTTCCTACTTTAAAATGCCTGTGGTTTTATTATGTATTACTTGTTATTCTCAGTTTATACATGTTGAGTCTTTAGACTCACGAGACTTGATCGGTGCTGGTGAGGACGAGGTTGAGGAGACGAGAGGTGGGGACCAGTGGGCCGACTCGGACTACGCAGAGGCTAAACCTGAGGATCGCCTATGTTTCAAGGATTTCTTTATGCATTTTAAACTCATTTACTCTGATGTTTTGGGAAAAAAAACATTTTATGTTGTTAAAGACAAGTACTTTTGCAAGCTCGTTTACATTCCAAATATTTTGTCAAACGTTTTATTTGTGATGCATTTTGATAGATGATTTTCTTATTTAAGAAAATTATTATTTTTCTGCAAATTTAAGTAGTTCAAAATACGGTAGTTACAGAGAGGATGTTAGAGTTAAATTTATTTTTGAAATGATGTTAGCTTATGGTTTTTGAGTTAATATAACTTATGTTATAAATCTTTGCTGAGTCAATATGACTTGTGTTTTAAATGCGTTCTTTTGGATTTTCTAATAATAGTTGGTTGGTTTATTTTAAATGGTTCAAAATTACTTTAAAATTTATTTATTTATACTTTCGGCGAAATGGTTATGTGGAAAAAAATTTGTAGTATATTTTAAAGAAAAACGAGTAGTGGACGTTTCATTTAAGATTACTTTAAATATTTTGATAGAGTTTATGAATTTTATGCTTTTGAGAGAATTAAAGCGCTTATGCTTTATTTTGAAAATTGTTTGTTTTAGGTTTTGGTTGATGATTATACGTTTTGCAATGCGTTTTGGATTTTGAGTAAAATATTTGGTGAGTTATTTTAAATGGTGCAAAATTTATATTTATATATATTGATATATTTCGGCCAAAACTTAAAGGAAGAAAAAAATTAAAATTTCTAGTATATTTTAATGTAAAACGAGCACTACCCGTTTCATCTACTAGTTTTAATATGAACAAAACTTATCGACATTAAGTTGTTGAACAAAAAGGTCGAACACTTGGAGATTTCGATGTTGCCACACTGCAACAAAAATGGCTTTTCGCAGCACGCAAATTCACTTTTCGCGGACGCGCATTGCACGCTGCACAACTGCAAGATGTTAAAACTTCAAGAATATCAATGGCGTGCGTATGAGCGCCGTGGATACTATTATCAACAGTGAAGCACGCTGCGAATAATAGCTTCTGCGGCGTGCCTGTGCATGCCGTTGATAGTATTATCCGCAGCTTGACTGCGCACACCGGGGATAATAGTATCTGCGGCGCGCATGCGCATGCCGTTGATAGTATTATCCACAGCGTGGTTGCGCACGCTGTTGATAATAGTATTCGTGGCGCGCATACGCACGCCATTGATAGTATTATCTGCGGCGCGCCTACACACTCCGTTGATAATAGTATCGATAGCACACGCGAAATATTAACTGCACTGTGCATCGTACGATGTTAATATTCATATCCGCAGTATGCAAACAAATTATACATCGTTCGTTTGCAAGCCGATAAAATCAAATTCTTTAAAAAAAATGAATCAAATGGACACAAGCAATAAACCAAAAGTTTAATCAATACAAAATTGATAAAAGTCATTGTGTTTCTATATATCAAAACAGAAACTCTGAAAATCCAAAGCAAGATATGAAATCTGTAACAACTAGCTGGTACATATATAACAATGATGAAACTTTCAATACACACAAATCAGTAGAATATGTATCAATCGCACAATACTATAAATTTAGATAACCATGTGAACGTGCTTCCTATCGCGTCCTCGAGAAACAACATTTCATCATTTGGTCCAATTAGGTCCACTTTTTCCACCAAAACCTTATCAACCCAAACTTTCCAACAAGATCTACCAGGAACAGCGTGATGCATTTTTGTGTTTGGATCTGTGGATGCAATTCGACCTTCTGCAACAACTAATTCATCAGCACACCAATGAAGCAGCTTACATTTAGTATTAGCACGAATATCTCCAGGACTCACATTTCTTAAATTTTACTGTAGATAAACAATGAAAAGTTATTGATTCAACCGTGTCTATTTTTGTAACAATTTTGCGGTTTAAAATTACATAATTTAAAGTTAATTACCTGAGAAACATGATCAAAATCACCATTTTTCATGGCACTAATATCGATATCACCATTGCTACCAAATTCATTCCCGATACCACTACCAATACAACCACTAGCAACCTAATTTTACAATCAAATCGTGTCAAGCGATGTAATCATGATAATTCAGAAGCATTTAAGTGTTTATATATACCAAACATATTTTTTATATGTTGTTTTTACTAACCTGTTCTTGCTGATTTTGTTTATTCATATTTTGTAAAAACATGGACCTCATTTCTTGCATTTCTAATTGATTTTGTTGCATTTGTTGTTGAAGGCTTTGTACCATAGTTTGTAGTTGTTGAACAGTTCCATTTTGTTTCACAGAAGCTCTAACTTTCGATGGTGTAACTCCGAAGCCCATTCCGCGCACTCTACCCCGAGCTTCCCTGCCAAACACAATGCTAATTGCATCATCAACAATGTTAGTTGTGTTTTGAGAATCAGGTGGACATTCTTGTTTTTCTTTCTGCAAAAAAAAAATTATGAGAATGGAAACCAATAACCTAATATGTAATCTACTTTAGAACAAAAAATGCACATGTTAATTCCATTTTCCCAATGACACATTACCTTATACAAGAAAAAATGATGCAAAGTTAATCTAATTATTACCATTTTCTCTCCAACAGCTTGAGTACTAGGCTCTCCATTTTTTTTCTAGTGACCTTCAATCCAAACTTGCGATATCGTAATTTTTGTATCTGCCGGGCTTCTCTTTTTCTTTAATATAGAAATATATACAAAATCGTTAGAACATAATTCAAAAGATTTATATATCACTAATTACATAAATTATAAAAAATAAAAATAAATTACCATAATGTGAGTCAAACGAGTATAACCTCTCCGGCTCATTGTGTGAATGTGATCTTGTTTTTTTTCTCATCGCTCTTAATCTTTCACTCTTTTTCTGAGATTAGTTAAAATTCGCACAATCAAACTGTTCAAAAGATTAAAACTTAGTAGTCACTTGCCCAACCAAAGCAACACACCAAAATGTAGCACAACCATCAACAGAACTAATTTTGAAAACATGGAGAATAAAAAATCAAGCAATAGATCTTTTAATATCACTTATACCAAATTATTTTTCCTTCGAAATTGAAGCAAAGAAGTCTTGAGATAATGTCATCCAACCTCAAACATAGATAAATATCAGCATGACAATAAACTAATGGTGTATCTCAAGTAACCAACCGTCAGCAAAAAGAAAATTCAGTGGCATGTCAAATTAAAAGGTTTCTGACAAAGAATTCTCAATATGTGGTGTTGGAATCAACTGTTCTTTGGATTTGCTATGTTACGCCATGTGTTCTAGTTTTGCAACTAAATGAAAGAATGCAATGTGTCCAACAACCATTACATCCAAACACACACCTAAACTACTGACAAAGCAGTCTCGTCGGGGCAACAACACAATACATTAACCACAAAGATTTAAATAGCACCAACAAATTGAAAGGTAAAACAAATGTATTAAGTGACCTATAAAAAAGTCCAAAAAAATTCTCACTTGAAAGTTAGATGATAATGTCCTCTCTAGAAACAATTCCCACTGATTTTGGTCCATAAATTCAGGCTTCAAAAGATTGAGATCTCGTGAAGCCAATCGAGTTGTATTAGCTTCTCGTACAAATATTTGAAATTTGGATTTCCTATCACGCCACAATTTAGCCAACTTACGAAAAATTGATTTCTTCTCACAATCCTCAACATTGTAAGTCAGCTGTACATTAAATAACAAGAAAATATGTCTAAATTTTGTTATGAAAATGGAAATGAAAAATTTAGTAACTAAATAAATTACCTGAAGACAGCTCCACATCATATCCTTCACTTCTTCGCTTATGTAATCCCATCCATCTAATGTATAAGGCACAAATTCTTTTATCATGCACCCTAGGAAAGAAGCGTACTTCACTGAATTATCTCCAACCGAGTGTCCAAACTCTTTACGCTCCAACTCTTTACACTTGTCTTGGCCACTAACCATTTTCAACTTTGATGCACCCCGTCCTTTTTTCTTATCTGTTTTCTCATCATCCTTTTGTTCTTTACCATGAAAATCATGGGATGAATTAGCTGAATTGTTAGAATCCATTCTCGATAACCTATTAGATATATTTTCCTGTAAAATGGAAAAAAGATACATTGAAATGTACTAGTGTGATTTAGTAAAATAAAACAAGATTTAAAATAGAGAATAATGTCACCTGAATTTCATCCACATATCATTTGCTATGTTTTTTGACCATTTTGCTCATCTTTTGAATGTTATTTAATGACCTGATAAACATGTAATATGACATGATGCATCACTGAAAATAAACAAGCTAACAAATATATTAAACACTAACTAAATAGTTACGTAACTTTAGCAAAAATGTATCAATCAAAATAAATAACTATAAAATGTATGCCTGAAATTTTCCGTCATGTCTCAGTCACATTGATTCCCTCACACTCATTTCTTGAGTATGGTTCTTTCTCAGTAATGTTAAAGTAGGGACACATCAAGAGGTGTTGATGACGTATAAGCATCTTTTTCAAGCACATTCATGTTATTAATACCCCGAAGCGGCGCTTTTAGCAACACATACCAATTTGTTTCATCATTGTCCCTGGAATAGAATACTTGCTTTTCTTGTGATGCTAAAATGAAAGGATCACTTTCAAAAGTTTTTAGGCCTTGGTGTAAGTTGACCTGTGTAAAACAATCTTCAATTTTGATACCAGTTCCAGGATTGGCCTAATCACACCTAAAAACAGGCACTTTGAAAGAATAGTAGTCTAGCAAAACAATATCCCGTATAGCCCATAGTATGATAGTCTTCCTACTGTATGTGAATTGTCATTAGCATTAGATTCACAAACAGTATCGGCTTCAATTGAAACACCACTATCTTATAGTCGACCTTTCAACATCAATTGTGTGGAACCGATGTCCATTTACAATATATCCCGTATAAGATGTAACGTGCTTTCTTGGACCATGTGCTAGCCATTGAATTCGATCTGAAGAGTTACATGATCCTCTTTTGATAACTATTCAGCAAATGTTTCAATATGATCTTTCCCCTTTGAAATTGGACGACCTTCTGATAATCCATATTCCAAATCATCATTCCTATTAGAACGAACACCAATACTAGAAGCATTTTTTATATAAGCACTACAAAATGCCATTCGTTCTTCTGCGAGGTAACACTCGGCTATGCAACCTTCTTGTCTTGCCCGGTTCTTCACATACCCTTTTAGTATTTTCATAAATCTAAATCACAAAGTAAATTTCACATTAAAGAAGTGTTGATAGCATAATCTAAATATTTATATAATATAAAATTTGTCAAAAAGATTAATAATTATTTTTTACGTTTCAAATGGATACATCCAACGGAATTGGACTGGCCCACACAAGCGAGCCTCTCTTGCTAAATGAATTGTCAAGTGAACCGAGATGGTAAAAAAAACGGGTGGAAAATACCTTTCCAACATGCATAGAATTTCAGCAATATTCTCCTCGAGTTGTTCTAAACGGTTCCTATCTAATACTCTTTCACATTATTCATTGTAAAATGCACACAACAGAAATATAGCATTGCGTGGACCTCTCGGTAGAAGATTTCTCAATGCTACTGATAGCAATTGTTGCATCAGAACATGGCAATCTTGAAATTTCAGCCCAATAAGCTTGTGCTCTTCTACAGAAACACATTTACCAATATTTGAGCTATATCCATCGGGTACTTTATTTTCTTCAACCTAGAGCAAAATACATCCATTTCTTTTTTAGACAGTTTGTACTGGGGCAGCGGGTAAATGATATTTATTTTCTCCTTTTTCTTGAGGATGTAATTCTTGTCTAATCGTGCGAAGGTCCCTTACCTTTCAGATTAGGGCATCTGATGCCGGTTAAGAGGACGTGGCGGCGAAGATGGCGGATATGTAGAGGCGGCGACAAGGATTTTGCAATGAAGAAATCGGCGCACAGGAAAGAGAGAAGAAATTGGGGCTTGCGGGAATGAAATCTGAGCGCGCTTAGAAAATAAATAACGTGCACGCTTTTTTCTTCCACAGCGTGCACATAAAAAGCACGCCGTTAATAATAATATTGACGGAGTGTTTTAAATGTGCGCTGTTAATCGGTAAAAATGCTTTTAAAAAAATTAATATTATTAACAGCGTACATTTTTATGCGCGCTGTTAAAATATAGACACGATTTTTTTTTTAAAAAAAATTTAACACTATTAACAGCGCACATAAAAAGCACGCTGTTAATAATTAAAAAAATCGTGTCTATTTATTAACAGCACACATAAAAAGCACGCTGTTAATATAATTATTAACAACGTGCTTTTAATGTGCGCAGTTAATAAATAGACACGATTTTTTTTAAAAAAAATTAATACTATTAACAGCGCACATAAACATGCACGCTGTTAATAATAATATCAACGGCGTGCTTTTAATGTGCGCTGTTAATAGTGTACACGGATTTTTTTAAAAAAATTAATACTATTAACAGCGCACATAAACGTGCACGCTGTTCTTAATAATATTAACGGCATGCTTTTAATGTGCGTTGTTAATAGTGCACTGCGAAAAACAATTTTTTTTGTAGTGCCATTCGGTTGCTTTTTGGATAATGCTTCGAGTTGATGTAAGAACAATGCTTTGATAGCCTCTGGACAGTAGATGGATCGATTTTAGATGTAAAAAATGCAGCAAAATACTTTGAAATTCTGCACCAACTTCGTTAAATACTCACCAACTCGGCAACTTTATAAAGTTTGCAATATCGTCGATTGTCTTGGCTCGAACTCGGGTGATTCATGACAAAATTCGATTGAAACTTAGCGCCAACTTGGACATCAACTTTGGCACCTTGGATGTGATTTATATGGTGTTTGAAAAGTGTATAATAGCACTTGGATAGCACCTTGCTGCTGCTCAAAATGGCCGAGAACAACAGAAGCTAGTGTGCACAAAATTGGGTAGCACTTTGGCACGATTTTTGGAGGGATTTTGGGGCGATTTTGTGTAGAATTTCTTCAGCATATGATAAGGTATTTATAGGCTGAATTGTGGCAATCCAAAGGGTGGTCTTGGCTTTAAACTTGGTGCCCAATTTGTCAAAGTTTTATCCAAAAACAAGAGTCACTTTGTAACTCAAAGGTCATTTCTTGTACATTAAATTTTTCCAATCTCTTAGCTCTTCCTTTGGCTACATATTTGGTTAATTTAGGACATAAGAATGAAACTTGTTTAATCTAAAATTTCAAGTTCATGAGCTAGGGGTTCGTATCATCGAGATACTGGAATTCGGTCTTGCGGTTTTCTTGAGCTTTACAATGCGGAATTTTGCACACCTTGAGCTGAAATTTCAATTCCAATTGTTGAATCTTTAATTTGGCAAGCTTGTGCAAAATTTTCGAGGTTCATTGTTTGTGTGATTTACTTCGAACAGCATGATCAACTTTTCACAGATTTCTTTGGTAGCTTTGCACATTTGATCTAGTTAAATGTGTTTTTATTGAGATATTTGTATAGAATGTCTTTGGTCGTTTGTCCACTCATTTCTTGGTTTTTTAACATTTGAGGAGCACCTACAGTGATGGCTACAAATGTATTTGCCTTCATTATCCTCATTTGTCCATCTGTAATGATGAATCACATATCATCGTCTTAAGCAGCTAAGTGATCCTGATTCTGATCTTTCAATCATTAAAGTCTTTTTTGGAGAACATTAGAATCTTACTGAATGACGTCACGAGGAATGTTTTTTTCTGAGACAAGAATGAAATGTTTTGATATCACTTATCAGGATCGAGTTTGAACATTTAGAGGGGGTGAATAAACTTTCTTTGAATTGTTTCGATTGTGTTAACAATGCTAAAACTTTTTCTTGTCGATAGAGTTTTCTCGATTGTGTTAACAATGTTAAAACTTTCTTCTTGTCGATAGAGTCTTCAACAAGTCAATCATTGTGAACTCTGTGAAAGTAGGCTTATTGAAACTGATTTTAACAGATTACTATTCAGTTGGGTGGTTTAGAGATAGGCTGAATGATAAATGAAAGCATGAATGTTTATGGATATCCAGAGATTTCAATACTTTTACTTTACCCCTTCTTCCTCGAGGATTATCTTTACTAAAAGACTGATAATTACAAGTGATTTGAAATTACCCACTTCAGTTAGGACTTAACACTGTCTAACTGAAACTCTTAGTGAAACTTAAACTGAAGACTGAGATTAGATCATTAGAGTTCATTGCTCACAGCTTATGTGAACTAAACAGAAGAATTTTGTGCACCAATATGATCTTTGATATGATCAGATAAATAACGAATCAGCATGTGCTACTTCTTTAATCTGACTTGTAATATTTTTTCTAAGAGATTAGACAATGTTTTCAGTCGAGGATTATTGTGTCAGGCTAGTTCAATTGATCTCATATATAGTCCCAATCTTCAACCGTAATTTCACAAAAAATATATGTTCATGATTGCAAATGTACTTGTTGCTGATTCATCGTCTTTTCTTGTATCACTTGACTTTTGATAGAGTTCTCACTCTGATCCCTAACGCTGATTGGTATAAACAAAAAACTGTATAACTTTAGATCTTGATCTTTAATCACTGTTAATAAGGTCCTTGTAACAATTTTGTTTAAAGTAATAGCCTGTCAGTTTGAATTAGTTAAAGGTCCCTTAATAAGTTTGGTAGGTTGATTTTTATGTTGAATATCAGTTTAGGCTAGCGATCAGTTTGGTTACTGAGTTCAGTTTATACTCGAACTCAGTTGTGATCTTTTTATCAAGCACCAAAACTAAATGTTCTAAAACAAAAATTCTAACTAATCATAATTTTTTGTTTTGTTTTAATTCATCATTTCAAATTTTTTGGTAAGCTCCTTTATCTTTCCTTAATATTTTATTATTTGAAATTGCAATTAATCTTATAATTTTTTACCATTATGATACGACTCACATTTAAATACATGCATTCCAAATTACAATATGATCTCTCATTACTTTTCCTTTTATGATATTATTTGTGTTTGAATATAAATAATCTATATTTAATTTAAGTTGATGTCATGGTCCATTTTAGTTTTTTTTACTTTTTTTTTATTCATCATTTCGAAATGTAGTTTAGTCCCTCTATCCATTCTTTTATTTGATTAAGTGAAATTGTAGTACTATAGTCTCTTATTATTTTTGGTTTAAATATAATCATTCCAAATTCTTGTCCGATTTTTGTTCCTTTTTATCATTATGATATTATTCATATTTGAATATAAATCAAATTAATTTTATATAGATTGTACAAGCGTTATATATAAATATTCTCACACATTAACGAGTCACATATTCAAAGAGCGAAATCATAATAAAATTTGTCAACTTTTTTCGCCTACTCTTAAATACTGTTTTTTCTCTAACTAAACTCCTTCAATTTTTCGGGTTTAGTTTTTACTTTTTTAGTTTTCTTCTTTTTTATTGATTTTGAAAATATTAGAGTACGTGTAGAGAATTCAATGAAGTAATATGTGTAAAATATTTGTATACACATATAGCTTGTGCAACTATTACTAATATTCATATATTAATCTTTTAAGCATTAGAAGCAAGTTGTTATTCAGCTGCGGTCTAAAAAGCAAGCAAATGTTCAAATCTGTTGCTCCATTTTTAAAGAATAAAAAATGATCACTCGAATCAAACTATTAGGACAATTTCAAAAACCAATTAAATATAGTTTCAAGGAGCGTGGAATTGGTATCCTTAGAATATAAAATAGAAGGCATTATTACAAACAAACAGGCATTATTTTGTCCTTAAACAGAAAGTATTGTTATGTGGGTATCTCAGTTACGCGCAAATCTGATAAAATAAAGACACACGCATACATAGAAAATAAAACCTAGTAAATTAATTGTAGAGGCCTAAAAATCCGTGTTTCAAAATTTGAGGAAAAATTTGAATTTTTTTTTTTAAATTGTCTCATTCATAAATGAACTGATAAATAAAGTTTGATGATCAAAATTGCAGCGGAAGAAATTAACATTTTTGAATAACAGTAAGAGTTTATCCAACGACAAACAAAATGTTTGAGCAATCAAATAATAATAAATGCTGAACTGAGGTCCTCGGGTCCTACTACTGCCGACTCGAGCTGACTCACTGGTCCCCGCCCTCGATCCCGACATCATCAGCACCTACAACAATCAAGTCTAGTGAGTCTAAAGACTCAACATGCATATATCATAAATAACAAGTAAATAAATAGTAACATTGCATGCAAGTGAAAATATCATGTCACTGAGGCATATCGTAAAAATGTCGTGTCATGATTAATTATAATACGTGCGTCACTGAACTGGGAAATCATAAATGAAAATGGTTGCTCCTTGGAGCCTTGTCATGAAATAACTTGTAATAATTTTCTGGTGAGATTATGGTCTACGCAAGTGGTCCCTGAACTGAGCTGACCGGTAACTGGCGACCAGGTTTAATAATGTACGTCTGATCAGACTACTGCCACAGTATACTGGGTGAAACAACTGAATTGACCGGTAACTGGCGATCAGATCGGTAACTGGCGACCGAGTTTAATAATGATAGTAAAGTTACCACAAGCAATATCGCATAAACTCAAAATGAATATTTTTGCACGTAATATAATTAATTAACATAATTAAATAGCCTGCAATAATTTTATTGAATGGATTGGATCGCTCCCAGGCTCGCTGCAACCTACATATGCCATGAAAAATATGCAATAGCTTTTACTTGACCGAACTATGCAATTAAATCCGAAAACTGAGACAATTGCGCCTACGACTTCGTATTTAATCATGACTCCGTGCCAACCCGATCCAACACCGAACCATCAAGTAGTCATGATTAAAATACGCCTTAAATGATGAAATAATGCTCCTAAAGTGGTGAGGGTCAAAATCTAGGTGAATGGAGGCCAAAACATGAAACTCTCTTTCGAGAGTCAATTTCGCACATCGCACCGTAAATCCTCGTACGACCTCAAAAATGATCCGAACCACAAACGACCAAAAACATGACCTTCCTAACTTAATGAGGCACTATCCAGTCCAAGGCCATAGGCTAAAAGCCAACCAAGAACTCGAACGAGCCACTGAGCCATCGCATCACTTGCTGTCCACAAAATACAGCAGCATGCTTGCGTTTCCTTACGTCGTTTTCGAGACTACCGGCCATTGGGGCTTGAACCACCGACCAGAGGCTCTTACCAACATTCCAAGGAATGATTTGAATCCATGGCTAAGGGCCCTATGCCAGCCACAATTCGCATCACACCAACGACAATCTGAAAGTTCACCCGCGAGCACCTTTGCATGCACGTGTGGTGTTTTGCTTCGTTTGCTGTCTCATGTCATTCCAGTGGCCATTTGATTGACCATGGCACTATCTAGACATCAAGGGGTATGGTATGAACCGTGACTAAGGGCCATAGGCCAACCAAGATCCACACCATTCCACAAAAGTCGAACCATACTTGCTGTAAAAATAAGAAGCCGAAATGGGGAAAGGGGCTGTTCTTGCGTTTTATTTAAAAACCGATTCACCATGGACCTAAACCTCCAAAAAGGCGACTTAGTCACGTCTTAGACATGCTAGGGAAGTGTTCTAACCATGGCTATAGGCCTTTTGGGCAGCCATGATCAGAAACTTTTCCCTTTGACAGCAAACTGAATTTTCGAAACTCAAATGAACACAAATGGGGAGTTGCTGTCATTTTCTCGACTTCCAGCGTTCGTTCATGGGGTGACATGAATGGACCAACATGGTCCTAATGCATCCTATTACATGTCTAGATGTTTCCTTGGGAGCCTGGAATCGAACCAATACCTGAAACCATCAAAACAAATGAAACCGTGAAGCTTGAAATGGAGGGGCCGAAATCTGCATGTTTATTTTTCTGAAAATTCTTGGTGTGTGTCGGTTTTTTCCATGGAAATAATGATCATGTAATGAAAATAAATGATAATAGGACTTGATTGAAGAGTCAAGGAAGAACATATGCATGTCTGGTTTCGTTTGAAAAAAAAAATACAAGGCTAGGATGTTGCTCATTAATTAATTAATTAAGGGTGATTAATAATTTAAAAGGTTATCATGCTAGAATATCAAAGAATGGGTCAAAGGTGAGTTGGCAAAGAGATGATGTCTCACTAAGGGGGGGGGGGGGGGGGGGGGAGGGTGGGGGGTGGCCGAAATTATCAAATAAGTGGAAGGGGATATATTGTTCAATTAGTAAATTTTAATCCTTTTAATGCCTTACATATCCTTTAAATAATTTAGTGAGCTAACCCTTTAATTATGGAACTTAAATGAATTTATTTTCTACTCACCTCAAGTTGCTTAAATAAATCCCTAAACCTCCTTTTAACTTAAATTAACTTACTTGCTAGCTAAAATAAATTCTGGAAATATTTTCTGAATCTTAAATTTTATCTCTAAATTCAACTCCATTCCGGCCTCACTGAATTAACTGAAATGATAAAAATTTAAACGACTGCATAAAATAATTAACTTTAAAGAAAAACATTTAAATACTCATGCAATAAATCATTTTAAAATACTAGAATTATGCATGGCTTATACGTAGTCTAATTTACAACTCTCCCCCCCCCTTAAAAGAAATTTCGTCCTCAAAATTAAAACTCACCAAACAACTCGGGGTACCGACTCCTCATCTGTGGCTCAGACTCCCATGTAGCTTCCTCCTCTGAATGGTTGGGCCATTTGACTTTGACTCGCTTAACCAGCTTGTTCCGAAGCTTCTTCTCCTGCCTGTCTAAGATCTGCACTTGTTTATCCTCATAAGATAGGTTCGGAGTAAGCTGCAACGGCTCAAAGTTCAGGACATGCGAAGGATTCGCCATGTACTTCCTCAGCATAGAGACGTGGAAGACATTGTGTACTCCGGCCAGATTCGGCGGAAGAGCCACACAATAAGCTAGCGTCCCAACTCTGTCGAGTATCTCAAATGGCCCAATGAATCTCGGACTGAGCTTCCCTTTCTTCCCAAATCTGATGACACCCTTCATAGGTGCCACCTTCACAAAGACATGGTCGGCGACAGCAAACTCTAGGTCTCACCTCCTCTGATCTGTATAACTCTTCTGTCGACTCTGAGCAGTCCTCATCCGATCACGGATCTTGACTACTACATCGGTAGCCTGCTGAATAATCTCTGGACCCAACTCTGCTCTCTCTCCTACTTCGTCCCAATGAACAGGAGATCTACACTTACGGCCATATAGTGCTTCATACGGAGCCATACATATAGAAGACTGGAAGCTGTTGTTGTAGGTGAACTCTACTAATGGCAAGTTCGACTCCCAACTCCCAGAGAAATCCATCACACAAGCACGGAGAAGATCCTCCAAGATCTGAATAACTCGCTCTAACTGCCCATTTGTGTGCGGATGGAAAGCTGTGCTAAACAGCAAATTCGTCCCCATAGTCGAATGCAAACTCTTCTAAAACGAGGAAGTAAACCTGGGATCTCTGTCAGATACGATAGAAACTGGAATGCCATGGAGTCGAACTATCTCCCGGATGTACAACTCTGCATACTGAACCATGGTGAAAGTCGTCTTAATAGGCAAGAAGTGCGCTGATTTGGTAAGACGATCTACAATCACCCAAATAGCATTCGATCCCCTGGCTGACTTCGGCAAACCGGTCACAAAGTCCATGGTAACATTCTCCCACTTCCACTCGGGAATAGGAAGAGGCTTGAGTAAACCTGCTGGTCTCTGATGCTCGGCCTTCACTAACTGACAAGTTAGACACTCGGATACAAATCTTCTGATGTCCTTCTTCATACCAGGCCACCAATACAATAGCTGCAGATCTTTGTACATCTTTGTACTCCCTGTATGAATAGAGTACGGTGACATGTGGGCCTCTGATAAGATTTCTGCTCAGATAGAATCACTGCTAGGAACCCATATCCTGTCTTGGTATCTCACTATACCGTCGCTGACTGAATACAAGACACTGCCCTTGGCCTCATCTGTCTGCTTCCACTTTGCTAATTGCTCATCTACTGACTGACCACTGCGAATACGGTCCTGAAGGGAAGACTGAATGGTCAAGGTAGATAGACGGGGAACTCTACCTCGAGGATAAGTCTCAAGATCAAACCTCTGCATCTCAAACTGAAGAGGTTTCGAAACTGTCAAATGGGCCATCGCTGCAACTTTCCTGCTCAATGCATCCGCAACTACATTAGCTTCACCCGGGTGGTAGCTAATGTCACAATCATAGTCCTTCACAAGCTCCAACCAACGCCTCTGACGCATATTCAGCTCCTTCTACGTAAAGAAATACTTGAGGCTCTTGTGGTCGGTAAAGATCTGGCACTTCTCTCCATACAAATAGTGCCTCCAAATCTTCAAGGCAAAAACTACTGCGGCCAACTCTAAATCATGGGTAGGGTAGTTCTTCTCATGAGTTTTCAACTATCTAGAAGCATATGCTATCACCATCCCATGCTGCATCAATACGGCGCCAAGACCGAGCTTCGAAGCATCGGTATATAGAACAAACTCACCGGACCTTGATGGCACGGCCAAAACTGGTGCTGAGATAAGAGCTTGCTTCAAAGTATCGAAGCTCTTCTGACACTCCTCGCTCCAAACAAATTTCACATTCTTCTTTGTCAGTGCTGTGAGTGGAACTGCAATCGAGGAGAATCCCTTAATGAACTTCCGATAATATCCTGCCAAGCCAAGAAAACTGCGGATCTCTGATGTATTCTGCGGCACAACCCAATCTCTGACTGCTGCAACTTTTGCTGGGTCTACCTCAATGCCACTGCTGGAAACAATGTGGCCTAAGAACGCCACCTTATCTAACCAGAATTCGCATTTACTGAACTTTGCGAATAATTTGTGCTTCTGCAATGTCTGCAACACTGTGGTCAGATGCCTGCTGTGATCCTCCCGATTCTTGGAGTAGACGAGAATGTCGTGTATGAACACTATCACAAAGTGGTCGAGGTATGGCTGAAATACGCGATTCATGAGATCCATGAAGATCGCTAGCGCATTCGTCAAACCGAACGGCATCATAAGGAACTCGTAGTGACCATAACGAGTCCTGAAAGCTGTCTTCGAAACATCGGCGTCTCTCACCCTCAACTGGTGATAACCTGAACGCAGATCAATCTTAGAGAAAATCGAAGCTCCCTGCAACTGGTCGAACTGATCCTCAATCCGCGGAAGTGGGTACTTGTTCTTCACTGTGACCTTGTTCAACTCCCGATAGTCAATACAAAGCCCCATCGTGCCATCTTTCTTCTTAACAAACAAGACTGGCACGCCCCAAGGTGAGAAACTAGGGCGAATGAACTCCTTATCAAGAAGTTCCTGAATCTGCTTCTTAAGCTCTGCCCATCTCTGTCGGTGCAAGTCGGTACGGTGCTTTGGAAATCGGAACCGTACCTGGCATAAGCTCAATAGGAAACTCCACCTCTCTCTCGGGTGGCATACCAGAAACGTCCTCAGGGAAAACGTCTAAGAAGTCTCTAACAATCGGAACATCTGCGGCTGACTGACTGGGCGCCTCGGGGACAGATATAAAGGTCGCTAGAAACGCCCGACACCCTCTATGCATGAGCTTCCTAGCCTTAACATATGGAATAATGCGCGGTAAAGGAAAGTACCTGTCCGGCTCAAATAAGAACTGGGTCATCCAGGCGGTCGGACTAGAACAGATCTCCGCTGGAAGTCAATCAAAACTCTGTTCCGTAATAGCCAGTCCATGCCTAATATGATGTCAAACTCTGGCATCGGCAATAAGATAAGATCCGCATAAACAATATTTCCATGCAGCTCAAGGTCTATGTCTCGGATGACATTGGTGGCTGTTATCTCCTCTCCAGAAGGCAATGATACTGAATAGGCTACATCTAGCCCGATGGTCTTAACTTTGAGAAAATTCGCAAAGACCTCTGAAATAAATGAGTGGGTAGCCCCTGAATCTATCAGGGCCTTGGTAGCTGAGCCAGCTATGAAAATTCTCCCTGAAAGTTCGGAACACTAAGCTGAACCCAAACAATCACAAGAGCTAAGCTTATAGACATGCAAAGGTCACAGTTCTCCTAACTAAATCTCGAAAATAATACTGAGTAGAGCATGCAATCCTATCGCAATTCTAAGTTCAAAATCTTAATCCCGATTCCCAAAACTTTGGAATGCAAATGTAAACTTAAAGCTGTAAGGTACCTGTCATCAGCATAGTATCGGGGTTCGTCTCCGCAGCATGGAGAGCAAAAACTCTGCCTTGGGTAGGCAGATTCCTCCTGGGGCACTGCTGCAGCACGTGGTCTGTGCTGCCACACTTATAATATTTCCCTGAGCCATACATGCATGCTCCAGGATGACGGCGTGAGCACCTAGGGCAAACTGGGTGCTCAAAAGTCCTCGGGACTGCACGTCCCTGCTGCTCCTGCTGCTGCTGAGGTCCTCCTCTGTTTCTGGATGGGCCGTGATGCGGCCTCTTATGCTGATGCTGATGCTGCTGAGGAGGAAGAGGACGGTGTGGTACCTGAACTGGTCGCTTTCCCAAGCGATCCCTCTCTATATCAATCATATCTTGCTCTGCAGCCAGAGCCCTAGAAACAGCAACCTCAAAGGTAGTAGGGCCAACAACCCTAACATCACGGCGTAAGATCGGCCGTAGACCATGCAGAAAGTGCCTCAGCTTGGCACTGGTATCGTTCGCAATCAAGGGCACAAAGTGACAGCCCCTCTCAAACTTACAGATGAACTCCGTAACAGCCAGATCTCCCTGTCTCAGGGTCATGAACTCCCTGGTCAAACGCGAACGCACCTCATCCGTAAAGTACTTGGAGTAAAACACCTCCGTGAAGCGCACCCAAGACAGTGTAGCTAAGTTAAGGGCTACTGAAGCTCCTTCCCACCATAAGCGGGCATCTTCTCCGAACAGATAAGAGGCACAACGAACTCGATCTGAATCCTCAAGCTCCATAAACTCGAAGAAAACCTCGAGGGACTTGATCCAGCCCTCGGCAATCATGGGGTCCGACGTCCCTGAAAACTCCTTCGAACGCATCTTCATAAATCTCTCATATACAGCCTCGGGCCCTGTCGGCCTGGTCGCCATGGCATTGTTCCCCGCAAACTGTGCGAAGAACTGCGTCATCCCAGCTAGCATCTGGGCATTCATGTCAGGTGGAGGTGGTGGTGGAGGTGGTAAGTCTCTCTTCTGCCTTTTCTCCTCCCCGTCCTCCTGGCGAGGCTCCTCATTTTTAGTGCGCTCGAGAATGTGTCTAGGGGGCATACTGTTCCATACATAACCCATACGTAACCAACATGCATAATTCCTTAATTCATTTAAATTTAAATACTGAGTAATAAAATAAATCTGGACGTAAAATCATTTATGAAAACATGCTCTCAAATAATTCATGCTTTAAATAAAATGCGTAAATGTAAAACTTACAGACCGAAGACGTGACTTCATGAGCTTCTCGTGGTCAGTAGTAGTACAACCCTTTACAGAACCTTTGCTCTGATACTAGCTGTAAAGGCCTAAAAATCCGTGTTTGAAAATTTGCGGAAAAATTTAAATATTTTTTTTTAAATTGCCTCATTCATAAATGAACTGATAAATGAAGTTTGATGATCAAAATTGCAGCGGAAGAAATTAACATTTTTGAATAACAGTAAAAGTTTATCCAACGACAAACAAAATGTTTGAGCAATCAAATAATAATAAATGCTGAACTGAGGTCCTCGGGTCCTACTACTGCCGACTCGAGCTGACTCACTGGTCCCCGCCCTCGATCCCAACATCATCAGCACCTACAACAATCAAGTCTAGTGAGTCTAAAGACTCAACATGCATATATCGTAAATAACAAGCAAATAAATAGTAACATTGCATGCAAGTGAAAATATCATGTCATGAGGCATATCATAAAAATGTCGTGTCATGATTAATTATAATACGTGCATCACTGAACTGGGAAATCATAAATGAAAATGGTTGCTCCTTGGAGCCCTGTCATGAAATAACTTGTAATAATTTTCTGGTGAGATTATGGTCTACGCAAGTGGTCCCTGAACTGAACTGAACTGAGCTGACCGGTAACTGGCGACCGGACCCGGTAACTGGCGACCGGGTTTAATAATGTACGTCTGATCAGACTACTGCCACAGTATACTGGGTGAAACAACTGAACTGACCGATAACTGGCGACTGGACCGGTAACTGGCGACCAGGTTTAATAGTGATAGTAAAGTGACCACAAGCAATATCGCATAAATCTCAAAATGAATATTTTTGCACGTAATATAATTAATTAACATAATTAAATATCCTGCAATAATTTTACTCAATGGATTGGATCGCTCCCAGGCTCGCTGCAACCTACATATGCCATGAAAAATATGCAATAGCTTTTACTTGACCAAACTATGCAATTAAATCCGAAAACTGAGACAATTGCGACTACGACTTTGTATTTAATCATGACTCCGTGCCAACCCGAACCAACACCGAACCATCAAGTAGTCATGATTAAAATACGCCTTAAATGATGAAATAATGCTCCTAAAGTTGTGAGGGTCAAAATCTAGGTGAATGGAGGCCAAAACATGAAACGCTATTTCGAGAGTCAATTTGGCACATCGCACCGTAAATCCTCGTACGACCTCAAAAATTATCCGAATCACGAACGACCAAAAACTTGACCTTCCTAACTTAATGAGGCACTATCCAGTCCAAGGCCATAGGCTAAAAGCCAACCAAGAACTCGAACGAGCCACTGAACCATCGCATCACTTGCTGTCCACAAAATACAGCAGCATGCTTGCGTTTCCTTACGTCGTTTTTGAGACTACCGGCCATTGGGGCTTGAACCACCGACCTAGAGGCTCTTACCAACATTCCAAGGAATGATTTGAACCATGGCTAAGGGCCCTATTCCAGCCACAATTCGCATCACACCAACGACAATCTGAAAGTTCACCCGCGAGCACCTTTGCATGCGCGTGTGGTGTTGTGCTTCGTTTTCTGTGTCATGTCGTTCCAGTGGCCATTTGATTGACCATGACACTATCTAGACATATAGGGGTATGGTATGAACCGTGGCTAAGGGCCATAGGCCAACCAAGATCCACACCATTCCACAAAAGTCGAACCATACTTGCTGTAAAAATAAGAAGCCGAAATGGGGAAGGGGTTGTTCTTGCGTTTTATTTAAAAACCGATTCACCATGGACCAAGACTCCGAAACGAGCGACTTAGTCACGTCTTAGACATGCTAGGGAAGCGTTCTAACCATGGCTATAGGCCTTTTGGGCAGCCATGATCAGAAACTTTTCCCTTTAACAGCAAACTGAATTTTCGAAACTCAAATGGGGAGTTTCTGTCATTTTATCGACTTCCAGCATTCATGGGGCGACATGAATGGACCAACATGGTCCTAATTCATTCTATTACATGTCTAGATGTTTCCTTGGGAGCCTGGAATCGAACCAATACCTGAAACCATCAAAACAAATGAAACCGTGAAGCTTGGAATGGAGGGGCTGAAATCTGCATGTTTATTTTTCTGAAAATTCTTGCTGTGTTTCGGTTTTTGCCATGGAAATGATGATCATGTAATGAAAATAAATGATAATAGGACTTGATTGAAGAGTTAAGGAAGAACATATGCATGCCTGGTTTCGTTTGAAAGAAAAACGAAAGAATAAGACGATTCGGCGCGGAGGAGTTGGAGTAATCTTGCTTCCTTGTTTCTTACTCGATTCCCTCTTGCTTTAAGCTATGAAACCCACGGTTTTAAGGCTCTGAAAATGCTCTCAGATTTCGGTGATAGGGAGGGGAAAATATCGGTTAGGTGAGTGATGGAATGGTTGCAAATTTAATGGGAAAATGCAAGACCAAGTCTCCTATTTTGAAATTTGAATTTTGGTTGATAACAAATATTTGTTGGGGTGTTTTGTTGGAGGCTATGACCGAATCCCACATGTTTACAAGGCTAGGATGTTGCTCATTAATTAATTAATTAAGGGTGATTAATAATTAAAAAGCTTATCATGCTAGAATATCAAAGAATGGGTCAAAGGTGAGTTGGCAAAGAGATGATGTCTCACTGGGGGGGGGGGGGGGGGGGGGGGGGGCGAAATTATAAAATAAGTGGAAGGGGATATATTGTTCAATTAGTAAATTTTAATCCTTTTAATGCCTTACCTATCCTTTAAATAATTTAGTGAGCTAACCCTTTAATTATGAAACTTAAATGAATTTATTTTCTACTCACCTCAAGTTGCTTAAATAAATCCCTAAACCTCCTTTTAACTTAAATTAACTTACTTGCTAGCTAAAATAAATTCTGGAAATGTTTTCTGAATCTTAAATTTTATCTCTAAACTCCAACTCCAGTCCGGCCTCACTGAATTAACTGAAATGATAAAAATTTAAACGACTGCATAAAATAATTAACTTTAAAGAAAAGCATTTAAATACTCATGCAATAAAATCATTTTAAAATATTAGAATTATGCATGGCTTATACGTAGTCTCGGGTTCTACATTAATAATGTTGTGCTCATGAAAATTTATTAATTTAAAGAGTATTGATTAATTCATAAATTAATAATTGGTTATTTTAAATCATTCTTTTTCGTTTCAATGAATATAAATTATTAACATAAAAATAATTGTATTCTACTAATGTCTGTACCATATTTCTCGAGTTAATATTCATTGAATAAAATGATCAAATAAAACACAATATAATGTGAAACGTCCACTACTTGTTTTTTCTTAAAAATTACTAAAAAAAAAATTCTTTCTTATTCATTCGGACGAAACACTAAGCATTTAAAATATGAATATTTTTCACCATTTAAAAATAAACCAACCATTAATTGAAAATTCAAAATAAAGTAATTCAAAGCATAAAGTCATAAAGTCGTAAAACGTCAACAACCTAAATAACATTATTTCAAAAATAAACTTAACTATAACATTCTCTCAAAAGTCTCTCAAAAGCATCATAAGTGATAAAAATCTTTAAGTAATCATAAATCATAAACTTATTTTATTTGCGGAGAACTTCAGGTTGTGTGCACCTTCAGTCCAGCTAGATCAACCATGAAGACCATCATTAACATTAATCTCATGCTCATCCTCAATCGATCACACCTAGTGAGTCTATTTACACAGCAAATCTTACCCATGATAGCAAGTAATACATATACATTCACAAACAACAGTGAAATACTTTTAATAAAATAGCTTTTCATTAACATAACCTTTAACATTTTTTTCTAACATATCATATCATATTTTCTTTCATCATATAGGTATATGTTTCTCTTTTTATTGAACTCAGAACCTCAATTGTAACTTTCATATTAGCCGTAGATCGATGGACACATATACGTCAACTGAGCCTTGGCCTTACATATCATCGTATTAGTCATGATTAATTCATCTACTTCAACTTTTCATATTTCCATCGCTAATAAAAATTCATGCACATATAAATCATTTTTTTTTAAACCAATCATGCAACATGTCTTTTAGCATAAAATTACATAAACATTTAAAATAAACCTTTTAACATTTATTATAGCATTCAGGACACTTCCAGAACGTCTAACAATTTTCAGATGTAAAATGACTGTTTTTCTCCTGAAACCTAACTTTCCCAATTATGCTTAGTCCTTAAAACGACGACCCAAACAATTTAAAACTTAACATATCATCTAACATACACCTATAAATATTTCTTAGACGTAAATTTAGGCTTCTCGACGAATTTCTCAATTCGTTATTAAACTTAGACGCACATCCCGGTTTTGACTTGTATGGACTCGAAACTTAAACAAACTTTACCAAATTTGAACCAAAGCATATTAACACCCAACGCAACCTTATAAGACCCAAACCAAGCCAATTAAGGCCCTCGATTAACCTTGATTAGATACTGAAATTTTTGCCCATATGGATTGAACCCTAACTCATGCCAGTTTCCAAACTTTCAAACCTAGACCCCAAGCGATCGGACCAGCCCCTGACCAACCCTCATAGGACCTATACAGAAACATCTAGGACTCCCATAGGCCAGCCCCCATAGCCCATGCACGTAAACATGCAGGGTTCATCTTAAACACGCTGACCGCGGCTATGAAGAGTCCTAGATGTGCGCATCCTCTTTTCCTGCCCTTCCAACCATGTGTAGATCACCTTGACTCGAGTCTAGGACCCTCACGAGCCCATCCCTTTGCTGGTACAGCACCCAGCGTCGCCTCCCTTCCTAGAACTCCAAAACCGTGACCTAGGTGGTGTAAAAGCCCTCCCATCTTGCGGTCGTCCCCCTAGTACTGCCTCTCCCTGAGCCGTGGCTCCTAAAACCCCTTAAACACCCTGAAATTGGTCCCTTTTCATGTCCCTACCATGACAACCCCTCTATGCCACAAAATCATGAGTTTCAAATCATGAAAGCATGAGTTTTTTCAGCACGTTTAGACATAAACTAAAATACACAAAAGAGTACATAATTTTCCATGCAATCATGCATCAAAAACATAATATGATGTGATAGATGAGCAAAAAAGGATTAAGGCATGTCTTTTTTTGTTTATTACGCACGAAAACGATTTGTGATACGAGGACATCGATGTAGAGAAAAACCCTATGCTGAATTTCCTTCAAAAACCGTGGCTTTCCACTAAATATTTACATGTGGTGTGTGAAACTCGGCTGATGAGAGAGTGCTAGTGTGATTTAGGGTGAGGGGGCGTGGGTTATGGTGTTTGAGGGTAGGGTTTTAAGGCTTTTATTTTAATTAAAACACAAGGTGAAAGCTTAGGCCTATTAACCAAGTATAATAGGCCCATTAAATCAATTAGTTAATATTCAAAATATTTTGTTTAGGAAAGTTTGTGTATATAATAGCTGAGTTCTCAAAAAGTCCCTATTTTTCTCGAAAATCGATTTCCAGTTTAAAATACGACTCGGCGTATAAAAATACTTCAAAACACCTAATTTTTGAAAATTCCCTTTAAGTAGACCACACATTAAACAACTAAAAATAATTATTTAATAAAAATATTTTCTCTCATATGGTCCCCGCTCTCCGTTCCTCGATCGCGTCTCGAATAACCTTTAAAACACAATTTTATGCATTCTAACATAAAACGATATTTTAAGCATATAAACATGCACACCATATTTAATTCATGTCATTAAAATCATCTAATTAGTCATTTTTCATTTTTCCAAGATTGCATGCAGTTGGATTACGTTATCATATTTTGGACCTTACATAATTTGAGTACAAACACGTCTGGAACCAATTACACGAAAGAAAGCGCACATAGAGAAAATACATTGATGAAACTTTTTTTATTAAATCCAAAGACCTTTTAGCCACCAACTCGATATTGAACATTTTTTCCATCATAACTTATCATCTACAATTTCAATTTCAAAAATTGATAATTTTATTTAAACTTTTAGAAAACTACTTTCTTCTCTATTTTTCTATGAAACACGTGTATCGTGTATGATACGACTCAATTTTTTTTTGAGACACGTGTATCGTGTGTGCAACGACCCACTAGTTACTATTAATCAATGGTGTTAAAACTACACGGCTTGTTTTAAAAACAAGTTAGAACTACACGGCTTGTTTGCAGACTTAAAAGCCTATGAGTTTGAACTGGAAGTGAGAAGTGGAGAATAGCCTTCATCAAATCCACATACCAAGGCTCTTACTGCTACTGCTACTGCTACTGCTACTGATGCCGTTGTTCCAAGTGCATCACCTGCTACTGCCATTGAAAGCACATCTGAAAAGACTGCTGAATAGGTAAGCAACAATGCAATGTCTCTATTTGTGAAGAAGTTTTCCATATTCATGAAGAAGAATCATCGAGCTTACTAGGGTCCTAATCGAAACTTTAAGAATGATTCACCACCCGGTGGCATGGCGTGTTTCAACTGTGCAAAAGTCGGTCATTTCATTGCTGATTGCCCTAAGCCAAATAAGGATGATAAAAAAAAGGAATACTGGAGGAATAAAAGAAATCCAGAAGAAACCGCAAAGCGATGATTGCAGAAGAAAGCAGGTCAAAATGGGCGGATTCTAGTTCCGAGTCTTCTGACTCAGAAAGCCATTCCACTGATAGCAATGCAGAAGAGATAAAATGTCTCATGGCAGACACTGAATCAACCTCGACATCTGGAGAGATATTTGACTTTGACTCTAACGAATTTACACGAACTGATTTGGTTAAAGCACTGCATGACATGGTGGAAGAGTACTCGAAACTTTCTCGGTCATTCGAGGAAGTTAAGATTGAAAATCAAAACTTAAAGGATCAAGTCAGTAAGTTCACTTGTGTGCAAGAGAATAAGTGCAATAATTTAAAAGTTGAGATGAGTAAATTAAGAACTGAGAATAACAGGGTTAATGCAGATTACCATATGATGAAATCTGAGAATCAGAAGCTATCTATTCTGGTAAATGCATGGAACAAGTCTTCTGTTTCACTAGAAAAGATGCAATAATTGCAGAAGCAATCTGGAGACAGGAGTGGTCTCGGATTCAGCAATAGTAAGAGCACTTCTGAAACCAGTACTAAGCCAGAACTGGATACAAGCAAAGGGAAATACATTCATTTTGTTAAATCCAGTGTGATATATGAACCAGTAGTACCAACTGTTCGAGTTGAAAGGAATGTATATCAGACGAACAGAAGGAAGCATTATGGTCTAGGTTATGTTGAACCTAAGGAAAGAGTTCACCAGAGTTCTGGATCCAGTAGAGGATTCAACTCAGGAGGACAACTCTCTATGAAGGTTAGAAACAACCAGTACTATAATTCTAGACCTGTTCAGATGAGATACATGCCAGACAACAAAAACAGAAGGGAAGAACAAAATTCTAAGATGCATTCTGTTAGAGATAACAGACCTTCTATTGCACACACCTCTGTGGATACCCGAAGTACAAGGTCACTTAGAGTTGTACAAATGTGGGTTCCTAAAGGACTGATAAGGCTCGGACCCAAATATATTGGGTACCAGTTATTAAAACTTGTGTTTGCAGGAACAGAAGAGGAAAGCCAAGATCAGCAGATCTACATGGTATCAGGACAGTGGATGTTCCAGACATATGACCGGACAAAAGAATCTACTTTCAGAAATAATGAGTTGTACTAGACCAAAAATAAATTTTGGGTCAACTCAAAATGTAAAACCGTGGGTAGTGGTAAGATTATCCATGGTAACATTACTATAAATGACGTGCTCTTGGTTGAAAATCTCTGTTACTATTTGATTAGCATTAGTCAACTATGTAATAATGGTTACTCTAGAGCTTTTCAGAAGCACAGATGCACAGTTAAAGATGCTGATGGGTTTACTGTATTAACGGAAAAAAGAGAATGCAACCCTTACAAAGTATCATGGAACATATATCATGTTAATGTTCTACATGTTTAGTTGCCTCCCTTAGTGATAAACATTGGCTATGGCACAAGAGATTGAATCAATTGAACTTCAAGTCAATTAATTATCTCAAGAAGCAGAACATAGTTGATGGTTTACCTGATATTAATTTTGTTAAGAATCATGTATGTTCTGCATGTCAACTTGGTGAACAAGTGAGATCTAGTTTTAAGAATAAAGATAGTAAATCAACATAAAGGTGTTTGGGATTATTTCATATGGACTTATTTGGTCCAATCCCTATCATTTTCTTAGGGTGAATGAATTATACACTTGTTGTTGTTGATGACATTTCTAGATTTACTTGGGTGATATTTCTAGCTGGAAAAGATCAGACCAATAGCCTCCTGATCAAACTTCTGAAAAGGATTCAAAATGAAAAATCAATTTCTATCATTAAAATCAGAAGTGATCTAGGCACTGAATTTAATAACAAGATTCTTGAATTATATTTATATGAACAGGGCATTCATCATGAATATTCAGTTGCCAGATTGCCTCAACAGAATGGAGTAGCTGAAAGGAGAAACATAACTCTTAAACAAGCTACTAGAATAATGCTAGCAGATGCAGACATCTCTCAGCGCTTCTGCACAAAAGCAATCACACAGCATGTTACACACAAAACAGAACCATGATAAACAAAAGGAAGAATCAGACTTCATATGAGATATGGAAAGGGAGTAAGCCTAATGTATCTTATTTTCATATATTTAGTTGCAAAGTTTTCTAAATTTTTGAAATGAGCATGATGGGAGAATTGACATTCTTCCAGACTGCAAATTAAGCAACTTGATACTGGAATCTTCATAAATCAGGTTAAGTACACTAAGGAACTACTGAAAAAGTTTTGCATGAAAACATGCTCTGCTGCTTCCACTCAAATGAGCTCATCTACTAAACTTGATAAGGATTAAAATGGAATTTCAGTAGAGGTAACTCAGTATCATGGTCTGATTGGTTCATTGTCATATCTTACTGCCAGTAGGCCTGATATTATGTTTGTTGTTTGTATTTGTGCAAGATTTCAATCTAACCCTAAGCAATCACATTATATTGCAGCTAAGCGTATAGTAAAATATTTGAAGGGCACTCAAAATATCAGCCTATGGTATCCCAATTATTCATCTTTCAATCTTATTGGATATTCAGATGATGATTATGCAGGTTGCAAAACTGGATAGAAAGAGCACAAGTGGTTTTTGTCAAATTCTTGGTGATAGGTTGATCTCCTGGTTTAGTAAAAAGCAGACTTCTAAAGCTACGTCTACTGCAGAAGCAGAATACTTTGCTGCTGGAAGCTGCTGCTCTCAAATACTGTGGATGCAACAAAAACTTAAAGACTATGGAGTTCAAGCCTCTGAATCACCTATATTCTGTGACAATACCAGTGCTATAGCAATTACGCAAAATCCAGTAATTCATTCCAGAACGAAGCACATTGACATCAGAAATCATTTTATTAGATATCATGTGCAGAAGAAGGATATTCGTCTGGAATATGTTTCTACTGATCAACAAGCAGCATATATCTTTACTAAACCATTGCCTGAGAATAAGTTTTCTTATTTCGTAATATTCTTGGTTTAATTGATTTAACTTGATTATATCATTTTCTCATTGTCATCATATTAATTATCATTTCAGTCAGTTGTTATCAATTAAGTGTTTCTCTATTAACATCAGTTTGTTTGCAGAAAAATGAAGGAACAACAATAAATCTAAACTGAAACTTTATCGATGATAGAATCGAAGGACAGTTAAACGATCCATAGATTCTGCAATGGCATCTTGCCACACAGTCAACCAATTTTTCAGATCATGACTTCTAAAATTCCTGAAGGTTTCGGTATTAGAAATACTCTCTAGCAAGTGCCACTCCTTCCACAGCATCGTATGGAACAACACATCATCCTTGACAAGCTCAGATAAATGATTGACTTCAGCAAGTCTCTTAAACTTCCTTGCTAGTGATATCTGATTAGCAGAAGCAGGAAATTCAACAGTACTAATCGTTTGGAGTTCACGAGCTGTAGTCCAAATGGACATAACCTCTGAAAAGACGTATTCCTCAATAGCTTTTTTAAATCTTTGAATGTGATGAGGCGTCCATCAAGGATGAGGGTGTAATGCTTTCTCAATAGATATCCATCATAGTTCAAAGTATTATGCTCAAGTAAAAACAGTCTTACTTATAGACAGGCTACATTTATTAATGAACAAGATAAAGAGACTCCAGTCAATTGAAACGTCCTTTGACTTACTCAGACTGAGTTTTTCTTACCCTTTCCTTTTATTTTTATGCATTAATTAAAAGCAATAGATAAACAAGAGACATGACAAAATGAGATATTTCATTCATAAAACCAGATGCATTACATTATCAAATCTATCACATTTGTTTATTTCAGCAGTACTGAGAACTTCAGCAGGAACCTAACTAAGGTCTGCTGGAATCATCCCCCTCTCTTTGCATGATCTTGATTGCTGAACGGGATGATTCTGAAAGGGATCGTTTAAGGTGCCCGAGATGCGCAACGAAAGTTTCAAAATTTGTTTTTGTAGAAAGAAAATCGAACACCTTAATCCTATAATGTGTAGCAAATACGAAAAACACCAAAATGTCATACATAGGGTGTTTAAAATTTACCTATCAATCAAAAGGATTGATGTTATGGCTCCAACTAAGGTGTAAACACCTTAGCTCTTGAATGGATGACAATCTACAAGCCTCCTTTCTTCAAAATTAGGCCCACCACTTGCAAGCTATAATCACCTTACACTTGCACTAGAAAATGTAAGGCATTTTCTTTGAGAAGTTTACTTTTATTTCATCAAAATTTTGGAGAAAATTGAGAGGAGAGTTTCGGCCAAGGGGAGGGGAGGAGAGAGGGAGGAGAGTTTTCTTGGTGTGTGAAAAAGCAAAAGCTAGCTTGTGCATGCCATGCATAGATTATAGAAAAAGTTCTCTCCAACTCTTCACCTCCCAAGCATGCATTTTGACTTGGGCTTGTAACGATTACAAGGCCCATGGACTTTTATTTAAATGTATCAAACACATTTGAGTTCATTTAAACTTTACTTGATTTTATTCAAGCCCACTAGTTTAATAATTATTTCTAATTGGACTCTACAAGGCCCAATGTTATTTAATTAATTCAACACTTGAATTAATTTAATTATTTGGACTCTACTAGGCCAACTAGTGTTTAATTAATTAAACACTTGAATTAATTTAATTTAGTCCATAATAATGTTTATGAAAATCACAATTTTCAAATACATTATTTGTTTGGCCAACTTTTAATTTAGGAACACTTCCTCAAATTAAAAGTTACATTCTCCTAATAGAAGTCACATTTCTATTTTATTTTCGGTTATAAACTCCTTTATAAGCCGTTCTACACATTGAACTATTTTTCTTCTCAACGGGACATAGAAAGCTAGCACTTGTGTGGCCGTCAATGGTTCATTGATATAACTAGCCGTGGGTTCACATTTCCATGTGATTTGGAATAAACATGTCCTTATACGAGCATACCCCAATTGCTCCATTCTTAATTATCAACTCCTTGATAACAAGAACGTCAGAACTCAAGTCTGATAGTACCCAACCAATCATGTTAAACGCCTAGCAGCATCGCTTACATGATTCACTAGGTATCAAATGATAGTGCCTGCAAGAACCATTCTATTATGGTTAGCGTATAGTACGGTCCCTTCATCTCATATATCCCGATCGATTCGACAACCATTGGTATATCGAGAGTTGTCAATGAATCGATACTATGTGTCATTTCGTAGTTGCATCGATAGTGTAATCTATGAAACCCCTTTCATAATTACCACCATACTCTGATCAGAGATTTAAAACTACATACATATGAGATCACATAGGATATCCATACCCGAAGGTAAGCAGTGAATCCCCAACTACAATGCATCGACTCCTATATGTTTCGACAGAACACCCAACCTTGCCACCTGATGACCCCTAAAGAGTCGATAAAAAAGTCAAAGTGCAATGCTAGCACATAGAGTCTCAATGTTGTCCCGGGTCATAAGGACTAATGGTGTACAACCATAAACTAGGACGTTTCCACTCGATAAGTGAGAACCACTTGGAAAGTCCTTTATGGAGGGTTGTTCAGTGCACTGTACCAGGAGCTCCTATCTGCATGCTCGGACATCACAATGTCCCCTACGAATGAAACATGGTACTCACATCGCAGATACTAGTCTCGATCTCGAGCGGCCTATATCCTTCTTAGCGGCGGCTGAATCGACTAGGAACTGTTTAGAATGTACAGTATTGAAAATATGAGTTTCATGATACTCATCGTATGAGCATCTCATATTCTTTCTACTATTTGTATTCAAGGACTTTATCTATGCAACTAGCATGGGTATATAAATAAAGATGTACCAAAACAATAATTTCAAATATTATTAAAATAAAGATTGTTATACATAGAGTTTCATTGTGAACACTCGGTCAACACTTGGCTCGACGGGCACCTACTCTAACAGATTCCTCAGACTGTCAAGAAAATACACAATTTATAGATCGAGATAATTCTTCCAAGTCTTCATATCTTTGAAAAGGATGTCTTCAGACATCATCTTACGAGAAGCTGGAAGTTGCCTCTGAAACTCATCTGCTGAATCAGACTCTGGAGAAGACTCCAAGAAAATATTTGCATCATCCATTTGTTTTGATTTGTTATTTGTGTAAATGACTTAGTTTGTGAGCTTGCAGATATTTATAGAGCCTCGGGAAAGCTAAAGAGACGCCTAAATTGTTCACATCCTGCATGAATATCAAGAGTCACCTGCCTTTCCCTCAGATCTCGTATCTTCGCATTTATTAGTTGCATTAATTAAGGGGGAACATTATTTATTTTTTATTCTAACTAATATTTCCGTGATTTATCAGAAGCAGAAGGAGGTTTGTATTTTTGATAAAATAATGTGTCTACTGGTTTTCATCAATGTGCTGGATACATTTCTGAACTTATGATTTCCAGTAGATATTATCATAAGACGACAAATCCTCTTCTGATTTTCTTTATTAACCGCTTGGACAACCCGCCTCTTTCATTCTATTTTTAAAAACTTTGGCGTAACTAACACTCTACTTTTAACTTTTCAAAAACTCAACCGCAAACATACTGACACGTGTCCTTATGTTTCTCTGACGGCTGTACATTTTGAATATTAACCGACTTTTCGATCTCATTTCACTTTTTACGATTTTAGATTTTTTCTCACCCGCTACTACTTTCTCTCGCACCCATTTACTACAGAATCTACTCCGAATTCTTTCTGTTTGCAGAAATGGCTGGAGCTTACACTCTAAATGCTTATCAAGTCAACTTTACATCGGTTCTAACCATCAAAGACGAGAATCTTGTTAAGATGTTCAAAGCAATTGAAAAATCTGGTCTCAGAAGGTTTTTGGAAACACCTGCTATCATATACAAAACTACTCTATTGGATTTCTATGTCAAAGCAACCGTCGAGGAAGGAAAAATCATTTATTCCCAGGGAGGTGCATCTATCTCCATTGATGCTGCACTAACTATTGGGATCGACTTTCTTTCTCCCATACTCAGGTTTCTATGACTTTTCTGAAATTTCTAAAGAAGAGATGTCCACTGCTCTTACCTCCTTCTCAGCTACTGGAGAGGAACTCTCTCCCTCTTGCTTCAAGAAGCTTTTGAAAATGGAATATCAAGTGCTTGCCGATATCGTGGCAAAGGCACTTCTGGTCAAAGCTGGTACATTTGATAAGCTGACAAAGGAGAATGTACAAGTGATGGTAGCTATCACTTCTAACTTTAAAGTGGACTGGAGTCGATTCTTGTTTAGAATCATGAAGGATATGGTTGTGAGGAAAGCTACATGTTTTGTTGTTCAGATCAGCATGATGTTAAAGGATGCTGGATTTCCTCACACTTCTGAACAGAATGCCTTTTTTGTAACAATGGCCGATGCTGCCAATGTACTTGCTTTGAGGCCAGAGCCAATTGTGGTCGAGTTTGTTGCTATGAAGAAAGAGGTTGGCGATGCTCAGAATGAGGCTCAAGTGCCTCAAAAGAAAATCAAGAAAAAAAGAGTAGTTGTCTCCACTGATTCAGATAAAATAGTATCTGAGGAGTCTGCTGCTCCAATCAAAGAATCACTCATGCCACCCCTAGCAAGATGAAAGCTCGCACAGTTCTCCGCCTCAAGAAAACAGCAGCCGTTGCAGATTTGGACATTGTCCCTTTGAGACAAGTGTTTCCAGAAGCCACTTCATCCCTACCAGAATCTGTCCCAGTCTCCATACCAGCAGTCACACCTACTGCCACCACCTTTACTTCTGTTCTGACTTTCAGACCCTCGTCTGGAATCGTTATTCGAAAATCTACTGCAGTGTTCTGCCTTTAGACCCATACTGCCTGCCTCCTCTTCAAATAAAGGCAAGGGCAAACTTTTTGCAGAACCACAATCTTTTGACGCCAAGTCATCTGTTCTCACCGCTATTAATCTTCACTTGGAGGAGATTGAAAAATCTGTCAGTGAAGACATGACTTTCTTTGATGATTGGCTGAAAAATCAGAATTCTCCACCCAATCATATATTTGAAAACACCAGGTGTTTATTCGATAATGGTGAAAAATGAGAAGCAAGTTTTTGACTCTGCCAAGACCGAGAATGTGATTCCAAAAATGAACAGACGAAGCTACATTCTTGAGCATCTGAAATGTCAAAAGCTGGAATCTGTTTTAAAGACTCTTCAGTCTAATTTTGACTCTACGATTCCTACTGCTGCTTAGGATCAGAATGTTATCCAAATTTTGACTGATAAACTGAGATTGATGAATGAGCAACTTCTTGCTCAAGAACAAGCCTTTGGAGAGCCTGTACAATACCAAGTAGGCATTCATCCCTGACTTTATTCAAAATCAGTCAATTGAAGAAAGAACTATAGATCCCTCACAAGCTAAGGTTTTCAGTACTCCTGCATCCCAGAAGCAGCCTACTCAATCTTCATCACTTCTCTCTGTTCGAGAATTGGCTTCATTTGATGAAGTCATTCAATCTATTGTTCTTACTGTCTCTACTGCACCAGAAGCATATCAGGCTGATGTTGTGGTCCAACCAGAAGCTCGACCAGCAGACCAACACACGGTAGAATCAAATGCTGCCACATCTCAATCACTGCCGAATCTGGAGGTATTCTCTACTGAACATCAAGAGGAAATGGAAGCTATTTTGTATGTTAAATCTGAATCTATTCCAGCCGCTAAGCAACTGGAAGCCACGGAAGCTACCCAACCAGATGAGAGTGCAGCTCCTGAACCAACTGCTGCTGAAGTCACTTCTGCAGAAAAGACTACTGCTCCTTCTACTGCTCAACCAGAAGATGCCCCTTCTACTGCTCTGATTATCCCTCCTACTGATTCTCCTGCTCAAAACGATCAGTCTCAGCAGAGATCAGACAGCGTATGATTGAAGGAACACCTTCCCCAACAGAAACAACGTTTGATCTTGAATTCGAGATTGATATTCTGAGGAAGAAATCTTGATACTCTGTCAGATATTGTTAAGGAGTTGTCTTTTGAACATGCTGGTGAGGTTAGTGCCACCAATTTCTTCCGTGACTGCATCTCAAAAGAAGTCACTCGCACGGCAGAATCTTTGGCCAAACCGCATGTCGAAACCAGCATTTTCGGACAAAATGTTGTCTCAAGTCACGCCAGCATCTTGCTTGGTCAAACTGACATCATTAAAACTGTCTCTGATCATGATTCAGCTATTCAATCAGTCTCCACCAAAGTTGAAGCCTTAGACTCGAAACTTGTAACTATTGATGCCAAGATTGAGTCTCAATCTCAATCTATTTTTGATCTAAATGAACGAGTTTCGAATCAGGCACCATTTTGAAGATGCTGAATAATGGCATTCTTACTCTTACTAGCCGAGTGGATGACTTACTCACTCGTGTTCAAGCCAATGATGCCAAAAAGGGGGAAGAAGAAGGCAAAGAAGAAGGCATATCTGGAGGACATCATGCAGAATCCTCCTTCAGAAACCATGATCCTCAGGATGAAGAAAAAATGTTCAGAGACATTGAAACTGATGATTAAATTCTTTTAAACTCTGTTTTACTGCTTGTTTGTTTATCAATTATCTTATTTGCTATCTGCTTTCATATTCATCGATACTAACATCTAGGTTTTGCCATCACCGCAAAGGTAGAAATTGTTGGACTTAATTTAATTGTGGTGATAAGAGTCAAAATCAGTAGGTAGCGATAGCTAAAACCAGAAGACTATATAAAAGAAGAAGCTCTCGTATCGCATTAACAAAAGCAGTACTCTTCGAGTACTTATCAGCTTAGAAAAAACAGTAAGCAGAACGTAGCTTTATAAACAGAACTTAGCTTAAGCAGAAGTAACTTAATGTCTTTTACTTGATAGTTAAAATATTAAATGTTACCATTACTTTACCTAGTACTAGCATTAATTGCACCATTAAATGCTGTACAAAGTTATTTAATACGCCTTACCAGTTTTGGCATAAAGCAAAGACTGATTATTCTGATAGCTTTCTGCAGGACCTTTTTTTGGTATTAAAGCTGATTCTACTCGGAGTCAAAAGAAGCAGTTTTGTTTACGTTGGACTCAAGTTTTTATGTATACATAGAGGTGAATCCTTTATAGAAAAAACGATTATTATTATCAACGCAACGATTATTCCAACGTGAGTTTTAGCTTTCATCAACAACTTATCTTCTATCTCAACATACAGAAAGCAGCACACGCTTTATTATCCATATCCGATCTTCTGAGATCACTTTGTGTTGTTGTTGTTTCGAAAACCTCTTCAAGCTAAACATTTTAAAATATCATTGAGAAGAGTTTGTAAACAGGAAAAGAGTCTTTTCCAGAACTTTGTTATATTCGTTTTTACGGAGTTGCGTTACTAATAGTTTCAGTAGGCTAAGGGTAAGCCCTACTGAAGTGGGTGTGTACAAGTGTTGTACTGTAATATCCAAAGTCTTTTAGTGATACCTTCTGGAAACAGAAGAAGGGGAGACGTAGAAGATTTTATCTTCGAACTTCCAGAAACAATCACTGTTCTACTGCCTACTGTTTTATTATTTCTCATCATACTCCATTGGATCGTTACAACACTTATTGTGATATGTTGGATTTACATTCAAACAAGACTAGTTATAATCTCTAACAGGATTCTGGCACCCTTTGAAAAAATCGTCAAACAAAGGAAAGAGTTTATTCACCCCCCTCTAAACTCCTTATCGATCCCCAACATTATTCATATTTGATTTATCAATCTATTTATTGTACTATCTAAAAATATTTCTTCTGGAGTTTTTCTCTTTCAGGTACAAAATCTTTAGGATTTATTGGTCGACTATGCTTCTGGCATATTTTAGATTTATTTACAAATAAAATAAGATATGACCAATTTATTTCAGATGTTTCAGACACATATATCTCTTTAGGGTTTTACTATTATTTATGGCATATTCTTTTCAAGATAATCAACCTACATAATTTTGACATCGTAGTTATTTTATAATTTTATAGAAAGGGCTATTGGTTTTAGATTTAAACCAATAAGATATAGCACTTTAGACGAGAAACGAGAAATATTTCAACTGGAACATTTATAAGAGCTAAACAATATGTCTCATATATTAACACATTATATCAAACATTGTATTTGAAAACTTGAAATTCATATTCACAGATATTGATACAATATATTCTCATTAATATTGTAAAGTCTAGGAAATTTGAACTACGTAACTAACTGCATGTAATCTAGGGTTTTACTAAAATATGTGTTTAATAATTTTATTGCATAATTATTGCATGATATATGTCTTGGTTCATGATTTATTTAAAGTTTCATGCATTAGGGATTTAAGTTGTATTTCGCGCTCGAACGAAAAACGGAGAACAGGAATAATCAAGAAAAATATTTTTATTAAATAATTATTTTTGATTATTTAATATATGGTGTAATTAAGTGTGAGTTTTGAAAATGGGCTTTGGTTGGGTATTTTTACTCGTCGAGTCATATTTTTAACCGGTATGCAAATTTTAGCGAGTCGGGGGACTTTTCGAGGGTTCAGGCAATATTTTCAAAAAGTACCAAAATGAAATATTTTTCTGGAGTGTTATTGGGCTTTACGGGTTTATTTTATTGCTTAATGAGACTAATACCCTTTTTTAATTCGTTTAATTATTATTAAGGGCCCCTTAGTGTAATATATTATTGACTTAAACTCAAAAACTAAACCCTAACCCTACTCCCAAGCTATCGGCTGCCCTTTCCCTTGCTGCAGCACCATTTCAAAGGCTCCATCAGCAGCCACCTCGATTTTCTCTCAAGGTTTTCAAGAAAACTTCTTCCACGTCCCTTCGGTGCTCGTCCTACGCGTAGATATCAAAGGTTTCAATAGTTTATTCTCAAAGGCAGGCCCTAAATCATTTTTTCTTTTGATTTGTGTGTTTATGCATGAGAAATTTTTTGATTTATGTTGTTGTATTGTTTTTTCATAGTTTGACATGAAATATGTAGAGCCCAAAATCACTACACGTAAAACTCATGCATTTATTTAATTTTTAAATTATTTAGTTAAATTGAAAATGATTTTAGCGATGCGTTATTTATGAATTTGCATTATTTTAAATTATTTAGGTTTATGTAATGCAAGTTAAAATGTTTTCTTGAGTTTCATCTTTCAGGCAATTATTCGATGCGGGATCGAGGAAAAGAGACCGACGACGATTTTGGTGATTTTAAAATGTGGTATTTTATTTTAAGTTAGGATTTAGGTAGTTTAAATGATTTATTAAGCTTTTAGCATTTTAATAGCCTAATTTAATTATTAGGTGATTTTTTTAATATTTTTAAACTTTTAAAGTTTAACACTTGGATGTATTTTATTTTGTTAGTTAGGGGATTTTGACTTAGTAGTGGGGATTAACTTTTTAATTAACATCTTTAATTACTAATTAAGCATTCCCCCTTAATTATATTAAAACACACGCACACACACACTTTAACACACACTCACCTACACGACACACACACATTTTTTCCTTCACTTTCATTTCAAATTTTTGATAGCAAAAGTTAGGGTTCTTAGAGTTCATAGCAGCCATTCAAATTTTTGATAGCAAAAGTTAGGGTTCTTAGAGTTCATAGCAGCCGCCCCTTTCCTCTGCAATTTTCCAGCACATTTTCGTCCATTTTTCTTCAAGAAAATCGTGCCACGTTCATCCCGGCTCAACCCTCGCACCTTCCCTCTGAGAACCCGGAAATTTCGACCGAAGCAAATCAAGTAAGTAATATGAAAATTACTTAAAATAAGTTCAGCAATTCTCGTTTCAACTAAACAACTTGAATAATAACTTAAATTTTATCAAATGTAACTCGAGAAAGTAGATTCTAAGCTCGAGGAATAGTTCATCGGGATGCTAAGCTGCAACTAACCGCATTCATCGAAGAGTTTTCACGGGAGGAGTAAAACCCCAGCTCAAGGATGCAAACTTCCAGCTCGAAGAAGCTCAACCAAGCTTGTCCTAACCAGACCATAAAGGTAGCTAAAAGATGAGCTAAAAGTTTGGACAAATTGAGTATGCAAGAAATGACTTTTGATTAAACCCATAAGGGAGCTAAGGGATTAAGCTAAGGGTTAAGACAAATTTAATATGCATGGGAGTTTGGGTAATCATTCTAGAACTTGAAAATGCATGGGATTTTGGAGAATTCAAGCATGAGTCTTTGAACCATCATAATGAACACCATTATGGAAATTCTTGGAGACCAAGTGGTCGACCATGGGGTATGCCAAGGGGCAATTTGTGGCCTATAAATACTAACCCAAAGTTGAAGGAAAAGTGCTCCAAAACTCAAGCCAAGTTTCGGTTTTCCCTTCCCCTCACCCTCCCAAGTTTTCGGTCAAGTAAGCAAGGAAGGAATTTTGTGCGGTTCGGTGCAGAATTTTTGCGTCAAGGTGCTGCTTAATTGAAGACTATATTCGTTGAAGTCGCATCGAAGTGCTGCCAAATTTTCGGAAGACAAGTTTGTGCCAAAGTTTACAATTTTCGAAATCTTCCTACAAAAATCTGTAAGTGGGCTTTTATTACTTAGTTTATTTCTATTTTAAAATTTGAATAATGTATGGTGCCATGTATGTTTTTTTCGAAAATATCATGAGATGCATGTCCACCTATTTTTCGAAAATCAGTGTTATGATTTGAAACTCCGATCGATTATGTGTTTTCTTCTGTTCTTCGAATTCTTTGATTCCGCTGCATCTGTCTGAAATTCTGATAAGTTCTGTCCGTTAAAAATCTGAAATCTTTGTTACACTGTTACGAGTCAATTGAAAATGGGACGAGAATTGTGATTCTGTCTGGCCCCCAATAGTGGGTAGAAAACCATTTCTGTTTGGCCTCCAATGGTGGGTAGAAAACCATTTCTGTTTGGCCCCCAATGGTACGTACAAAACCATTTCTGGCCTCACCCCTTAGAGGAGTAACATATTGGGGACAATTTGACCATGGAAATGAGATGAGTAACAGTGTTTTGTTTGTTTTGATATGATCTGTTCTGAGGAATCTGTTTCATTCTGAAATATCTGTCTCATGTTCGTTTCTGTTATGATAAGTTAAGTAGTAAGATTTGAAAGATTGTTAAAGAATTGTTTTAAAGACTTATGTTCTATATGTATATTTGGAAATCGATCGACCCCCCACTTGCTGAGTGTTTCCCAAAACACTCACCACTTACAATTTCAGATAAAAATGAAGAACAGCTGAATGAGGAGGAGCAGGAATCGTTCTGGGGATGGTGATCGAAAGAAAAGTTCAAGAACTGAGAATCTTATTCTTTTCCTCTGTTTTGTTTCCGCAAAACTCTGATGTATTTTTATTTCTATTGTCAATGTAAAGACAATGTTTAATTTATGAAAAAGACTGGTTTTTGGAATTTCGATACGAGGCTTAATTGTTTTAAAGTAATTGTTAAACAATGTCGGATATCACTGATGCTTCGGACTCGGGGCGTGACATTCCCCGCTTCGGTATCGTCGTTTCAAAATTTTTAAAGACCAAAGGCATGTATATTCTATTGTTTCTGCATCGATCTCGTTATATTATGTGTTGTGGTGTTTATTATGCGTGAAAATCCATGCATATTGTGAAAATGTTTGAGCAAAAACGTTGGAAGTGATTTTTGGATCAAAATGTTTAGATCTAAAAACATGTCTGCTGTCATTTGGATTACTGCGAAAATTTGGTCGATTTTCTGGAAATGTTTTCAACATATAAAACATTTTAATTTTTGATACTTTCGATTTGACAGTAAATTCAAAATTTTTTGAACAAGAAACGAGTGAGTTATGATCGTTTTCGTAGGACTGCTCAAACTGTGATTTTCTGAAAAATGCGTTCTTGACGTGTTCTTGAAGTTTATTGTTGCAGGCTTCGTTGGGGACCATTGGATGATAGCTGCTGCGTTTAGATATATGGAGTATGAGGTTGGGATGATTTTTGGTGTTTCATTTTGTGTCGATAGGCATTTGGTTGCATTAGAAGTCGTAGTGATCGTGTTGGTGTCAAAATGTCGTGTTCATGAGTTGTGTTGCATTGCATGTCGTGCTTCGTTGTTTCGGGGTTTGTGTGAGTTGAATCATTGTCATAGTGTCCTAGGAAGAGTCTTGAGGTGTCGGTTCGAGTCGATAGGACGTGGCTTAGAGTTTGCATCAAATTTGAGTTTTTGAGGTCGAATGGACGCAGAACTAGCGCCGCAGTGCTCTTGTGGAGCACCTGCAGCGCACGACACTCGCATGTCAGAGTGCTGCAGTGCTGCCTGGAGGTGCCCCAGTGCTAGGGCTGCGGTGCTAGAGCCTAGCGCCTAGGCGCTAGGTAGCGCTGTATCGTAGCAAGGCCCAGCGCCTAGGCACTTGAAAATGATTTTTAAACCACTATTTTAGTCTTATGTCTTCTAAGTTTCGGAAAATGTTCACACATCATTTTAATTTGTTTTGGGGGTTGTTGTCATGTTTAGTACGATGATTAAATAAGGTCAAGTCCCGATTGATTTAGAATGTAATAAAAAATTTGTCATTTCAGGTGGTGAGCACGACTATTACGTCTAAGTTATGGAAAAATTAAGTGTATGTAATCTTGTTAGTATGTGCAGTAGTGGCCCCAAACGAGATCCAATGAATCCATCAACTGCCATGTAAGTATGTTCGACGTGCAAAAGAAAAATATTTTATGTTTTTGAGGTATAATAATTGTCTTGTGACCAATTATTAATGGGTTTGGAATTCGGTCAACGTGGCTGAGGACCTCTCCACCCCGGTAAAGCATGATTGGGTTTAGATCTGGATTTGAAAGCGGTAAAGCATGACCAGTGACTAATCCACCCGGTAAAGCATGACAGGGGATCTGATGTATGTGGTAGCAGACTTTCCCTGCTAGCCCAGTACTGTGGTTTATTCTGATCAGACGCATTTATGTACGTGTCACTTGCTTTGAAACATATCTCTATGCGAAATGATGAAGTTTTTGCATGTTCAAGTATGTATGATGCAAGCATGTTTATGAAATTTTTATGATGATGGCACGTTTAAGTTTATGTTATTACGTTCAAGTTTAAGTATGTACGTTCTACTTTAAAGATGCACGTGGTTTTATTACGTATTACTTGTTATTCTCAGTTTATACGTGTTGAGTCTTTAGACTCAATAGACTTTATCGATGTAGGTGAGGACGAGTATGAGAAGACGATGGGTGGGGACCAATGATCCGGCTTCGATTGCGTAGAGGCTAAACCGAGGACCGCCATGTTTTAAGAATTTATGAATGTTGTTTCAAATACTCTGATTTGCTACAAGATTGTTTATGTTGTTTAAATGTTTACCCTTTTGCAAACTTTGTTTATAATTGTTTATATTTCAAACAATTTTAGACGAACAGATTATTTTATCGTGATTTGAATGATTACTATATGTTTAAGAAAATTTTTATTTTTCCGCAAATTTCAAATAGTTTAAAAAAGTACGGTACGTTACAAAATATGCCTACACCCTTTCACGTGACTCACATTTTTCTTGATTATGATGCAAGGGGCTGCTATGGTCATGGGTTAAAGTGGTTGTACACGTTGTGAGATAGGGTTTTATGGTGCTGGATTAATCATGAACTAGTCGAGCTTAGGAGGAAACCAATTGGAGCTAAGGTTGTATTACGATGTTGGGCCTAGCTCGGCTTCGGGGCAAGGGCGGGCTGTAGGGGAGTCACACCAAGAAAGGTTGGAGACCCTAAGGGGTCTGAGACGTGGCCTAGGAAGGGCTCATCAAAGGCTGGTCACGTTCTAGTAGTCGACCGTAGCGCAAGGAGGCGATTGGGTTAGGGTGTTGGCTTGTTTTTTTCGAACGTAACACGCGGGGCTGGGTGCATGGTCAGTAAGTATGGTTATCGTTGTTCCAGTAGGGTGTCCTTGGCTTGATCTTGGTCCTAGCTACCATTGGTTCAATGCTGGTTCGGGTTGGTTAGGTCTAGGATTGATAATTTGAAGGTTTAGCGCACTAGGGTTTGAATCTCATTCGGGCAGAAAATTTCAGCAGTTGTTCGAGGGATTTCTAGGGTCTTAGGTTGTCTGAAATAAGTAATTTAAGGGCTGCACATTGTGTAATAAGTCATGGTTTAACTTGGGAAAGTTTGATTAAGTTTCGGATTGATTCGGGTTAAAACCGGGACCTCGATCCAAGTTATAAAACAAATCGTAAAAGTTACTGTATGGGCTCGAGTTTACATCTAGGAAATGATTATAAATATTTTTTGAGGTGTTTTAGGAGTTTGGTTGTCTTCGTGGCGAAATTTTGAGATCCAGGCATAAAATGGTCAATTAGGGTTTTCAAGGGCAAAATGGTCATTTTGCACTCGAGTCGAGTTAACAGTCCTAGCAGCGCCCTGATCACAACATTACACGTTTTTAATGCATATGCTATCATGAACATGATTTTTATGGAATTATGAAAAATACATCGCATGCTTGATTTTTAAAAAATTTTACGTATATGCATGATTTTAATAAGTGATGAATATGATGACATGTTTTGAAGGATTAGAGTTGGTTGTGACTAATACGAATATGATAATACGATGACATGTAAGGCCAAGGCTCAATGGATGGGTAATACCATAGCTGATATCCCCGTCGCCGAGTACCACTTTTATACGTAGATGGATCCATCGAATAGAGCTGATACGAAAGTCAAAACTAATTAACTGGAATTCAAATAAAGAAAATTAACATGTATATGATGATATGTTGAGACATGTACAGGTTATAAAGATTCAGGTGAGTTAAGTCTTTAGATTCACTAGGAGTGAATGATGTAGGTGAGCGTATTGATGAGGAGATTGAAGGCGCCGAAGACTAAGTAGGCGGAGTTGGATGTGCGCACGCTAACCCGAGGACCATACTTTTTCAGCACATTATGTTTTGAGTTAGGAGTGATCATGAATATTTTCATACACTTTGTATTTTATGTTGATGGTTGTTAGGATTTTCGCATGTTTCATTTGTGAATTATTTTAAACGACAGTTTAGGGTTTGATGGTTGTCTCAATTTTATTAACTGCAGTGTTTTTTTACTGTTAATTGAATACTTTTATTTTAGAATATATAATTCTCAGCTGTTATTGCATGCATGCATAAAAAATATAATTTCCGAAAATTATCTTGCAAAAAAAAATTAAATATCTAGTAGAAGTTTCAAATATACATTTAACTTTCATGTTCATCCCCTCAATGTTGAAAACTATTGATTTACTAAAATAACATCTGAGAAATTACATAATAAAAATCTGATTGTTGTTGATTAAAAATACTTTAACATAGTTTCTAACGTATTTTGAATTTCTTTTAGAGATTCAATGTACCGTAATTTTTGCAAAATCAATAATTTAACAATAAATTTTTTCTCAAGCAAAAAAATCAACAATAATTAGTTAACATAATATCTAACTATATTTGCTGCATAAAGATATCACATCCTCAAAAATATGATGCTTTATTTTCATAATCAACGATTTTAATAGTTGATTGGAGGAATTTGTGTGATGTATCGTACTTTAAAAATATTTAAAATTTGCGAAAAAATAAAAAATTTTTAAATATGTAATAATCTCTCAAAAAGCAGTAGTAAATAAAATGTTTGACTAAACATTTGAAATGTAAACGAGATTGCAACAAGTACTTATTTAAAACCACATAAATTAATTTCGTTAAAATCTTAGTAAATGAATTTAACATGCATAAAATTCTTGAAACTTTAGCAGTCCTCGGGTTAGGCCTCCGCACAGTCCGAGCCAACTCACTGGTCCCTGCCTCTCGCCTCCTCGTACTCATCCTCTCCTGCGTCGATCAATTCTAGTGAGTCTAAAAATTCAACATGTATAAACTGATAATAGCAATATTACATAATAAACTCACATGCATTTAAAGTAGTACATACATACTCAAACTTTGAACATACTTACATAAAATTAGACATGTTATCATTTCATAGACTTTTCATAAACATGTTGCATCTTACATACTTAAACATGCATAATCATCATCATTTTGCGTAGAGATATGTTTCAAAGCAAGTGACCCATAACATAATGCACCTGATCAGACTAAACCACAGTAATGGGCTGACATACATCATCAGGGCCTTTCGACCGAATGTCCACTCCCATATACATAAGATCTCCAGTCATGTTTTATCGGGTAGATTGGTCCATGGTCATGCTTTACCACCTTCCAATCCTGATCAAAATCCGGTCATGCTTTACCGCGGTGGAGAGGTCCCCGAACATGTTATCCGGGGTTGAGATGGAGGCTACTAAAAGGGAAGTTAGGACCCCAGCTTTCCTCTTAAAAAAAAAAAAACAAAGTGTGTGTCTGTGTGCCGATGTGTGTGAGTGTGTGTGTAACGTGAGAGAGTGTGTGTTTATTAGGGAGTTAATTAGGGGATTAATTAGGGCTAAAAAATACTAATAGCTAATTAACATCCTAAATAAAATTCTAATCTCCCAATAATTTACTATCACCCCTTATTTTAAATAAAATGCACAAGTGTCAACTTTTCAAGATTTAAAATCTCCAACTATTCAAATTAGTATTTTTGAAAAGTTTAAAATATTATAATCATCTAATAAATTAAATTAGACTTTAAAGTGCTTAAAATTTCATAAATTATTTAAAATACCAATTTCTTGACTTGAAATAAAATACCACAGCATTCATAAATCGCCTAAATCGTCAACGGCCTATTTCCCTGATCCCGCATCAAAAATTCGTCTGAAATATAAAAGTCAAGAAAACGTTTTAACGTGCATCAAATAAACGTGTAATAATTTAAAATAATGCAAATCATAAATCATACATCGATAAAAATCATTTTAAAAATTTAATAAATAATTTGAGAATTTAATGAATACGTGGATTTACGTGTACTGATTTTGGGCTCTACAATTCCTCCCCCACATAAATAAATTTTGTCCTCGAAAGTAGATGTTACCAAAAAAAATCCGGGTAGCGACTTCTCATATCTGCTTCGGCCTCCCAAGTGGCTTCTTCCACTGATTGATTCAGCCGCTGGACTTTGACCAACTTGGTCACTTTGTTCCAAAGTCTCCGCTCCTGTCTGTATAAAATTCAGACATGTCTTTCTTTCTTCATATGACAGATCTGGAGCAAGCTGCAACGGCTCAAAACGCAAAGTATGCGAATGATTTGCCATATACTCCTCAGCATAGAAACGTGAAACACATTGTGTACTCCGACCAGATTCGACGGTAGAGCTACAAGATAAGCAAGTGTCCCAACTCTGCCAAGAATTTCGAATGGCCCAATGAATCTCGGACTCAGCTAGCCTATATTCCCAAACCTCATAACACCCATCATAGGTGCTATCTTCACAAATACGTGATCTCATATGGCAAATTCGAGATTCATTCTTCTCTTGTCAGCATAACCCTTTTGGCGACTCTGGGCGGTCTTCATCCTATCTCGGATCTTGACCACCACGTCTGCAATCTGCTAAACAATCTCTGGCCAAGTTCCGATCTCTCACCGACTTCATCCCAATGAATTGACGATATGCACTTCCTTCCATACAGTGCTTCGTAGGGAACCATACCTGTAGATGATTGAAAACTGTTGTTGTAGATAAACTGCACTTGAGATAGTTTAGATTCCAAATTCCCATGGAAATAGATCACATGCTCGCAAAAAATCTTCCAATATCTGAATCACTCGCTCAGACTGACCATTTGTCTGAGGGTGGAATGCCATACTAAATAGCAACTTCGTTCCTATAGCTGCATGTAAACTCTTCCAAAAGGGCGATGTGATTCTCGGCTCCCTGTCAGACACAATAGAAACTGGGATCCCATGCAATCGGACTATCTCCCGGATATAGAGCTCTGCATACTGAGTCATGGTGAAAGTCATCTTCACCGGTAAGAAGTGCGCCGATTTAGTAATTCGATCCACTATAACCCAAATGGCATTATATCCTCTGACTGACCTCAGAAACCCAACAACAAAATCCATGGTGATATTTTCCCATTTCACTCGGGAATAGGGAGCGGCTTAAGCATCCCTGCTGGCCTCTGATGCTCAGATTTCACTTACTGGCAAGTGAGACATTCAGATACAAATCGGCAGATGTCCAGCTTCATCCCTGGACACCAATATAGCATTTGTAAGTCCTTGTACATCTTGGTACCCCTTGGATGGATGGAATACGGAGATGTATGTGCCTCTGTCAAAATATCCTCTCTGATCGAATCAACACTAGGCGCTCACATCATTCCTCTGTACCTCACAATACCATCGGACACTTCGTAGAGTGCACTGCCCTTGGATTCATCTTTCAGTCTCCATTTTTGTAACTGTTCATCTGAAGGCTGACTTTACGGATTTGGTCAAGCAAAGAAGACTAGACTGTCATATTTGACAACTTGGGAGCTCTATCCTTAGGATAAACTTCTAGGCCAAACCTCTGAATCTCTGACTGAAGAGATCTCTATGCTGACAGCTGTGCTACGACTGCAACTTTCCTGCATAAAGCTTTTGCCACCACATTAACTTTCCCTTGATGGTAGCTAATTTCACAATCGTAGTTTTTACTAACTCCAACCACCGTCTTTGTCTCATGTTTAGCTCTTTATGCATGAAAAAGTACTTGAGACTCTTGTGATCAGTGAATATCTGGCATTTCTCGCCGTACAAATAATGTCTCCATATCTTCAACGCAAAGACAATGACAGCTAACTCGAGATCATGGGTCGGGTAGTTCTTCTCATGCACTGTCAACTATCTAGAGGCATATGCTATACCCGACCATGCTGCATCAATACTGTGCCTAAACTGAGCTTAGAAGCATCGATATATAACACAAAATTGCCTTGCCTTGGTGTCATGGCTAAAAATGACGCTATGATAAGAGCTTGCTTGTGATAGGAGCTTGCCTCAAAGTATCGAAGCTCTTCTGACATTCTTCCCTCCATACAAATTTAGCATTTTTCTTAGTCAATGAAGTGAGTGGCACTGCAATCGAAAAAAACCCCTAAATAAATTTCCTGTAGTAGCCTACCAAGCATAGGAAACTATTGATCTCTGACGCATTCTTCGGCTCAACCCATTCTTTAACTGCTTTCACTTTAGCTCTATCGACCTCAATGCCACTACTAGATATGATATATCCCAAAAATGCTACTTTCTCCAACCAGAATTCACACTTACTAAATTTTACAAACAACTTGTGACTCTACAAGACTTGCAAAACTTTACTCAAATGCTGACTGTGTTACTTATGGCTCTTTGAGTATATAAGAATATCGTCAATGAATATTATGACGAATTGATCTAGGTAGGGCTGAAATACTCGATTCATTAGGTCCATAAAAATAGCTGGAGCATTCCTCAGTCCAAATGGCATCACTAAAAATTTGTAGTGCCCATACCGAGTTCTGAAGGCTGTCTTATGAACATCTGCATCCTTTACATTCAGTTGATGATACACATAATGTAGATCTATCTTAGAGAACATTGTAGTTCCCTGTAACTGATCGAATAAGTCATCGATCCTTTGTAATGGGTATTTGTTCTTGATCGTTATCTTGTTCAATTCTCGGTAATCGATACACAACCTCAAGTTTTCATCTTTCTTGTTTATTAAGAGCACTGGTGCGCCCCATTTTGAGAAACTAAGGCGGATGAATTCTTTGTCTAGGAGCTCCTGAATTTGCTATTTGAGTTCTAACATCTCTCCTGGAGCCAAACGGTACGTTGACTTGGAGATTGGCACAATGCCTGGCATAAGGTCAATGGCGAACTCCACCTCTCTCTCTGGTGGAAGGCCTGTGATGTTGTCTAAGAAAACGTCAAGAAAGTCTCTGACAATTGGTAAATCAAATATCGATAGGGTGGGTACGTCACGTATTGAAATAATAATGGCCAAGAATTCTTGACACCCCTTATGTATAAGTCTTCGTGCCTGCATGCAAGAGATCATGTGAGGATAACTTCTCCACAAGTCGAGCTCAAAAAGAAATTGCTTCATACCCAACGGTCTTACCAATACTGATCTTTTCTGAAAATCAATTAGAACTATGTTCTTCATCAGCCAGTCCATCCCCAAGATAACATCAAACTCTGGCATTGGCAACACAATCAGGTCGGCGTTAACTAGGTGGACCTATAGTTCAAGATCGATATCTCTGACCACGCTAGTAGTTGATAAATCCTCCCCTGATGGGATTGTCATGGAGTATCTCACGTCGAGTCCAATGGACTGGACATTCAAATAACTAGGGAACGTCTTCGAGATAAAAGAGAGAGTGGCCCCGTAATCTAACAAGGCTTTCGTGGCTACTCTCTTTATGAAGTTATTTTCTTAGGGGCGTTAGCAGAACACATAAACTTATACCCCAAAATACTAATCTTAACTTCGTGCATAGTTAGAAATTTCCATCCAAAGTCTCCAAAATACGAAAACAACATGCTATTAATCCCATGTAAAATTCGAAGCATGAATGGCAAAAATAATAATATGGGGATGAATTAAATAGGTTACCAGTCAGTAGAGTCATGTCTAGGTTTGCCTCCTAAGCATGCATGGCGAACACTCTTCCCTGGGTCGGCTACCTCCACTGTGGGCAGTCCTTCAGCATGTGAACACTGGCTCCACATTTGAAGCATTTGCCTGAGCCCCATAAACACTGCCCCATATGTTGGTGGTTGCATTTCGGGCACGATGGGTACTCACCAGGCTTCTGAGAAGCCTTCTTTTCCTTAATAGGAACTTTGCCTTTCGGAGGTCCTGGAAACGACATCTTTCCCTGCTGTCCCTGGAAAGATCTCTTAAACTGCGGCTGCTGGGAATGGTGCTGTTGGGGCGCCTGATAGGACCTCTTGTCATGCCTTTCATAATGAATATCTTTCCAGCGGCCAAGGCTCTAGATACAACAACAACATAGGTAGTAAGACCAGCCACTCGAACATCACAGCGCAAGATCGGCCGTAAACCATCAAGGAAGTGCCTCAACTTTTCCCTGGCATCGTTGGATATCAAGGACACAAGGTGGCACCCCTGCTCGAACTTCCTCACAAACTCTGACACACTGCGATCTCCCTGTCTCAAAGTCATGAACTCCCTAGTCAATCGGGAGCATACTTCCTCAGTGAAGTACTTGGAGTAAAACAACTCCTTGAAACCCTCCCAAGTAAGGGTCTGCAAATTCACTGCCACCGATGTACTCTCCCACCATAGTCTGGCATCCCCTGTCAACAGAAAAGTGGCACATCTGACTTTGTCTTAATCTTGCAGCTCCATAAAAGTGAATATCACCTCGATGGACTTAATCCATCCCTCCGCTATCATTGGGTCAATAGTCCTTGAGAACTTCTTCGGATCCATCCTCTTAAATTTCTCATACACCGCCTCTGGCCTAGGCCTCGCTCCTGTATCTCCTCTAGCATTGTTCCCCTACAAGCATCTGTGCCTGTATATTTGTCATTGGGCGAGGAGGAGTGGCACTCTCCACATCCCGAGCCTCTCTATCCTCTTCACCTGCCCCACGTGCAATCATATGTCTAGGAGGCATATTGTTCTACAATTTACCTAACACGTAAACCAACATGCAAGAACATACTATCCATATCATAAGATGAGCGTAAAGAGTTTTAGTTTTGCATTGTTTAGCTCAAACTGAAGTGGGTTATTAAATTTCGCTGTAATTAATCGAAGTCTTTTAATAAAAACATATCCTTGAGATAGAAGGGGTGACGTAAGAGCATTTGAAGTCTCTGAACATCCATAAAAATTTGTGTGTTCATTTCTATATTCCATTCAATTTTCAAAGTAATCTAGCCAAAATATTCAAATCTATCATTCAGTTTATTTCCTCACTATTTTAGTTAACTGATCGATATTGACATACAAGATTTAGAGTTTAGTTTCTCAAAGAACTAACTCACATTCGAAAAGGAGCTCAAAATTCCTAATTGTTTATTCAACCCTCCTTCTAAATACTTTACTCGAGTTAACTGATCCGAAGAAGTGGTATCAGAGCGGTTAAATATTGTTATTGAATACTTTCAAATACATACAACTGATAATAATGATTTTTTTCAACAAAATTCCAATGCTCTCCAGAGAAGATTTTGATGAATGGAATATTAGAATACAGACTCATTTAGCTGCACAAGATGATGATATGTGGTACGTCATAGCTTATGGACCAATGAAAATTATGGCAGCAAACACTATTTTTGCTCTAAGTGATGGAGCACCTCATTGCATTGAGAACACGCGATGATAGGACAAGTGAAGATAAAAGAAAAAGCAAACTTGGACAATGTTTCCAAGCACATACTCTACAAGACGCTGGACAAGAACACCTTCAGAAAGATAAAAATGTGCAAATCTGCCAAAGAAACTTGGGGGAAACTGAAACAGTTATATGAAGGCAACGAGCAAACAAAGAAAATAATTTTCATTTGTACAAAAATTTGACAACGCCAGAATGAAATCTGGTGAACCAATTAATGAATTTTATGAAAGAGTCAAGAGCATCGTAAATGAACTGAATGCACTAGGAAAATTGTATTCAAATAAAGAATTCTCACTAAAGGTTATGAGTGGTCTTCCCAAGGAGTGATATTTCAAAACAATGGCCATGAAAAAATCAAAAGATCTGAACAAGGTGAAACTTCATGACCTGTTTGTTGATTTACAATCATATGAATTCGAGATGAAAACATGAGAGGATGAACCATCACTTCCACAAATCACAAATGCTCTAAGATCTCTGAAACTCGAGCCAACTACTTTAGCTGAGAAGACTGTTGAACAGCTAAGCATTCATGTGATGTCATTGTTTGTCCGAAAGTTCAGAAGGTTCATGAGGAACAAAGGATAATTCTGAAACCACTATCATAAGAATGGATCCAAGGATGAACCGAATGCTTGCTACAACTATGGCAAAGTCGGTCATTTCATAGCTGAGTGTCTCAAACCAAAGAAGGAAATAATGAGATCAGTTGAAAAGATAAAGAATATTTTTGAGCACAGAAAAAGATCTAAGGATGACAACAAATCATCCAGGAAGAAGCATGAAACCTTAGTGGTTGAAGAAAAAAATTCAAATGGGCAGAAACTGATAGTGACGCATCAGAATCTGAGAGCTCAAGCAACTCCAATGATGAAAAAGAGGTGAACTGCCTCATGGTTGATGACGTTGAACAGGAATCCAATAGTGAACATGAAACGTCTGCTTATTCGTTTTTTTAAAAAGTACTATAATTTTTTTTTTAAAACCTCACTTAGCATCGGCCGAACCATAAAATATTTTTGACATTATTTTAAAAATAAACATCCAACTGCCATTTAAAAATCCAAAGGAAAATATTTTAAAGCATCAAATCGTCAAACATTTTACCAACCTAAAACCATTATTTGAAAAGTATAGCCCATACTATAACTTCTCAAAAATATCTTATAACATAAATAAAAGACGTAAAAATATCTTTAGTATTACTTAAAATCAAAAATAATAACTAGTGCGGAAAACTAGCGTCGGTCCTCGGGTTATGTGCACCTCCAGTCCAGTCAGATCAACCATCAACACCTCCATTAACATTATCATAACCACCTGCATCAATCACACCTAGTGAGTCTAAAGACTCAACACGTCATATCCTTGATAACAGGTAATACGTAATACAGTTAACATATAACAGTAAAAAATACTTGTACTTAAAATATCATTTTCATGAAGATGCATAAACTTAAACATAAACATTTTCGTAAACATTTTCATGATGCATAAAAACATTTTTATAAAAACATAAACATACTCATATTCATATTCGTAAACATATTCATATGCATATCCATATTCGTATCCATATTCATATTCGTATTCATGTTCATGTTCGTGTTTGTTGAATTCAGATCGTGATTGTGACTCGTATTCTTGATCGTATTGGGCGATGGATCCATCTAGAGAAAACCACAGTACTGGGCGGCGGGGACACCAGCAACACTCTCACCGGTCAACTGGGCCTTGGTCTACGTATTAACATATTCGTATTCGTATTCGTATCCGTATCCAAGGAAACACGATCGTCGGGCTCCCATTGGGACCATAACTCTCACGATATTTCCAACATATTCAGTAGTCACAATCCCTTCACATCCTTCAACATGTCGTATTTCCATCACTTATAAAAATATGCATATAATATCATTTTTATTTTGAAACCAAGCATGCAACATATCTTTTAAATTACCAATTTAACCCTTAATAATCCATGGACATTTAAAAATCATATTTCAACATATAAAAATTCATAAACATGTTACATAATCATATTAACACATAAAACAGCAAATAGGGCACTGCCATGACGTTTACTAATTTTTAGGTGTAAAAAGACCGTTTTACCCATAGACGTAAAATTTCACGTTTTTGACATTTTCTTAATTTTATTGACTCTAACATGTCCTAAATAATTATTTAAGCTTACGTGAATTTTCTCATATTTTTATTTAGCTTAATTCGACGACTTTTAAATTAATCTTTAAATATAACGTATTAATGCGTTTTAATCCCGAATTAAACCAAACCTTAATATAAAATTCCCAAATCAAAAACTTAAACTTATAATAATTATTTAAGCTTAACCCTAATTTTTCATAATTTTATAAGGCATAAAACTATGCATTTTAATTAACTCGTTAATTAGCGTTTCGTGCGGCGATTAAATTCCGAATAAAACCACAACTCGTTATTTTGATCCCAAATTTTAAATATAACATTTTTAATATTTATTCTTGTTAGAGTAGATGCCCTGCAAGCCAACGGTTGGCTAGGAAATTTATTGACTCAAGTGAAATAAACAATCTTTATTTTATTATAATTTAACATTTTATGGTCTTGTTATACTTTATCTGTATACCTATGCAAACAGCATAGATAAAGTCCTTGATTATGCTTTAATACAAATGAATCGTAATTCGATGTTGAAACTCATTTGTAAACACTGCATATTCTAAATTCGTTCCTAGTCGATTCAGCCGCCTAAAACAGGGATAAAGGCCGCTTGAGCTCGAGACTAGCATTTGTGATGTTGTGTACTGCGTTTCTTGGTAAGGGCATAGAGATGTCCAAACATACAGATGGGTAGTCATATGATGATTATACCGAACAACCCTCCCTCGGACTTTCCAAGTGGTTATCATTCATCGAGAGGATAAGTCCGTGGTTATGATTGTACACCATTAGTCCTTACGAACCGGGACAACACTGAGACTCTATATGCTAGGGCTGTGCTTTGACTCGTTTACCGGCTCCAGGAGAGTCATAAGGTGGCGAGGTTGGGTACAGTTGCGACACATATAGGAGCCAGTGCATTGTAGTCGGGGATTCACCGCTCACCTACGGGTGTGGATATCCTATGTGATCTGATGAAATAATAGTGCATGGAATCTCTGGCCAGAGTATGAGATGTACGTTGGAAAAGGAGTTCTCCAATAGTACACGCGATGCCACTATTATAGTTATCACATAGTTATCGAATTAATATGCAACCCTCGATGAACCAATGGTTGCAGATTCGATCGGGATATATGATATGAAGGGACCGTACTGTACGTTAATCATAATCGACTGGTTCTTGCAGGCACTATCAGTGATACCTAGAGGATCATGGGGCGATGCTACTAGACGCTCTTACCATGATCCGATGGGTGCGATCAGAAATGAGTTCTGACATTCTTAATCAAGGTGTTGATGAAAAGAATGGGGCTAACTAGGGTAAGCCCGAATAAGAAGAAATATTATTCTGAATCACAAAGAGTTGTGAACCCACGGCTAGCTGTATCCCTGAACGATTGAGGGTCACACAAGCACTGGTTTACTTGTTCCCGTTGAGATAATAAATTCAATGTGTTAAATTTATAAGAAATAAGTTTGATATGATCAATCGATAAGCTTGTAAATAAAGTTTATAAAAGCTTATAGAAAATTTTGAGAGCATGACTGTTAAGATAGTCAACGGAGTACACCTGCCTTATATAGACATTGTTGATCTCGAAATTAAAGTGTGCATTATAATAACAAACAGGTTGAATTGTCGCATCGATGATATTGGATATTCGATCGGGATTATGATCAGATTAATGTAATGGGAGTATGGATCATGGGCTTGTAAGAGTATAAGCTCATCATGCTAATTTATTAAAGTTCAAATGCGCTTTAATAATTAAATTATATTTTAATTGAGTTAAAATATAACCCATTAAGTTTTATAAAATATGGTATTGATTTATGTAATATGAAAAGTTCATGATACCATAACTTTATAAACTTGCACACAAAGAAAAATAATATTCGAGATTGCATTTAATATGGCATGAATTTAGAATCTTTAATTAACTTAATTAATTTGATTAATTAAGTTAAGGATTAGAAATCAAGATAAGGATTTTGTTTCTTAATTTTGAAAAGCATCATTCGAGACTTTTGGGATGCATTTTTGGAATTATTAATTAACTTAATTAATTTGATTAATTAAGTAAAGTAATGATTAGAAATAATAATAAGAATTTTTTTCTTATTAATAGAAGAGGCATCCGAAAGTTAGGAAGATGAATTCAACTTTTCGGCTCTTCAATTTCGAACAGAGTGCGGCTCTCAGATCCAATTTCTTTTGCAAGAAAAATTTGGCTTATATTATTGAGTCGATTTTTAGTGTTCTATCTCTTCGCAAAACATCTTCTAATTTTCTAGTGCAAATTAGAAGAGGAACAAATAATTCAGTCGTGGACCTGATTCGCAGATCGAAGAATGTTCGTAGAATTTACAACAAGAGCTACGTCCGCTTATACCGGTGTAGTTGGAGCCAAGTGAATTATTCACTAAGGTATAATACTAAACTCCCTATGATTGTTAATTTGATTATAAAATCATACGAGCGCCCAAAGCAAAACATATTTTGATTGTCGAAATAAAATAAAAATTTTAAAACTTCTGTTGCGTTTGGACGTGTAGAAAACCGAGATCTCACAGTGGTATCAGAGCCAAGGTTTTTCTAAATCGGATGGTTTTGATAATGAATAATTTATTTCTAACCACACAAGAAAATTTTTCAGAAAATTTAGCACCACGAAAATTAATTTTTCCAGATTTTCGAAATAAAAAAAAAAATTAAATCTGCCCGGAACTGTTCCGGGCAGTCCGTGCGCGCAGCGGGCGCGCAGGCGTCCGACGCCTGCGCGCACCGCGCACGCGCAGGCGCCGGACGCCTGCGCGCACCGCGCTAGCGCAGGCGTCGGACGCCTGTGCGCCCTGCGCTAGCGCAGGCGTCTCACGCCTGCGCGCGGCGTCGGCGCGCCTGTGCGCGTTCTGCGCGCACAGGGCCGCAGCCGCTGCCCGAAACGTTCGGGCAGTGGGCGGGCGGCTGCCCGGGAGCGTCTTGGGAAGCGCGCTGAATAATGGGCTTGAATTGTTTGGGCCTAGGGTGCGAATTTCTGATTTTTCAAATTTTTGGGTAAAATTGATATTTTTGAAAATTAGTTCAATTTTTATTTTGAACATTAATTTTTGAAAAATTAATAATTTTCTTGTGAAATAAATAATTAGAATATGACTTTACTTATTTATGGTAAAAATGAGTTTTACAAAAAATCAATTATTATTGATTTAATTGGAAATTAAATAAAGGGGTTTATTTAATTTATTAAATTCTTTAATAATTGTGGTGGTTAGTGATAAATAATTAGATATATGATTGATCAGTTAATTAAATTTGTTTAATTAATTGATGTTAATATTTGATATTAAATGCATGAATGATGATCGAGAGCCTTGACCAATGTGTTAGGTGTATGTTAGGATATTTTACTGTTTTATTCGTTTTGTTAATATTTGATATTATTAAAGTGGGCCTGGTTTATGGCCCGTTCCCACCCCATGAGATGTATCCCTTATGTGCCATGGCTATTTAAATGTAATTACTAGAAATAGTGGGAGATCAAGACTGGAAGATGGTGGGCCCGATGATCAAGATGAAGACATGTAAAATATTGGAAGCTTTTGTAATTGTTGCATTTGCATCCCTGCATTCACCTAGGTTTGGACCTGGATCCATATATGGCTCACATAGATCTAATAGTGTTGGCGATCGATCATCCTTATTTATTGTTGAATGTCATATTATGATATATATGCGATATATAGTAGTATGCATGTATGTATATTATTAGATAATATAGTTGCATGAATCCGGCAAACATACAAACTCGTGGCACGCGTTTTTAAATTAAAATGATGAGACAATTTTAAAATTAAAATCCCTCATTTTGAATAAGATTCAAAATTTATATCAAACCGAAAAATTAAAAATTAAAGGAGTTTAATTTTTCCTTGCCTTCCATCAACCGTGGTTGCATGTTGATCGCTACCCGCGGACAGTGTCTGGCTCATATTATTGGGGAGGCCTGTACGCCGGAAAGCTGTGACTTCCACCGGACATATGATGTGAATTGAGTGGAACTCCCATGACTTCGGCTCATATTATTGGGGGAACTCATGGCGACCGTCTACTACAATTCAATATTGATGGGTTAGTTTGACACGCGAAAATAAACGGCGTCATATTATTGGGTCCTTATTAAACGTGAGGCAAAACACGCGGAGGTTGCATAGGGATGCAATTGGATTCTACCTTTTAGAAATTATAATTGGCTGATATTATTCGGGATTATAATTGGCTAATTGGACTCTACGTGCCCACTAAGGAAATACGATTTCCCTTTTTCATCAGAGGGTGGTGAAAATGTCAAAATAGTGGGAGGGAGATTTATAAAATAAAATCCATATTTTATATCTTAAAATTATTTTAAAATAATCAGCAACCATTATTCTGTTTCCGTATTAGTATATTTTCGATTTCGTCACGTAATACATTTCTGTTATTAACAAGCTAACCGAATCTAATTTTCAAGACTGGTTGGGAAATTGTTCTGAATTCGGAGAAAATGACATACACACTAATGTCAGTCCTGCTGAACTGACAAAGCATGCAAGATGGTAGGACCATAGTATGCAAGATAAAGTGTAACATGCTCGCTTCTATGTCAAATGAACTGTAGGGACAGTTTGAGGAAATGTTGAATGCTGCTGACATTCGAATAAACATGCAAGAGTTGCATGGTACATGAAACTCGTACAGTGATGCACACCAGTTTAAAAGCTCATGACTACATGCATGCAAGATGGGGCTCCGCCCATGAGCGTGGTGTACATATGATTGGGCTTATTGAAAATATGGTGGGCCTGGAATATATGATTTCTAACGAGTTAATTGATGACATCAATTTGTTGTCTTTCTCTTCCTTATTTGACGGGGTTATGGTGAACTTCAACTTGAATAAGATAGATGATAGCCTTGATGAGCTAATCAATATACTTATGACTTATGAGATCACCATAAAATAAGAAAATCGTTGTTTTTATAATGGGCCTTTCGTCGGACGAAAAATGGCCCACAAGGTAAGGGAAAAAAATGTTCTGCCCTTTACAAAGAAAAAAAAAACAATCCCAATAAGAGGCAAACTCTGAAAGACACTTAAAAGGCCTACAAAGCCCGATAAGTTAGAACATATTTATTTCACTGCAAGAAGTCCGGACATAAGAAATTATTTGTGCCAGAAATGTTCTGGAAATGATAAGTGAATGTTCAAGCAAACTTGATTTCAACAACAAACAAAAGAAAGTTAGATGATCCAAATCCCACACAAATATGGCACGCTAGACTAGGTCATATTTCTCAAAGAAGGATGCACAAGCTAGTGGGAGAAGTCATGTTTGACTTGTCAGACAAAAATTCTCTACCTGCTTGTAAGTCCTGTCTACAAGGAAAAATGACAAAGACTCCATTCAATGAAAATGTAGAACGTGCGCATGGTCTATTGGATTTGATCCACACAGACATTTGTGGCCCGCTAAGTGTTAGCACAAAATATGGGCATTCCTACTTCATTATCTTTACTAATGACCATTCGAGGTATGGGTACGTTTATTTGATGAAACACAAATTCGAAGCATTTGAAAAGTTCAAAGAGTTCAGATCTGAAGTAGAAAATCAGCTGGAAAGAAGTATTAAGGCACTTCGATCTGATCGAGGTGGAGAATACTGAAGTGCTGAATTTTTGGGTTATCTAAAAGAGAATGGGATTCTCTCACAGTGGACTCCACCAGCAACACCACAATTGAATGGTGTTTCTGAACGTCGTAAGCGAACCTTGTTGGACATGGTTCGATCCATGATGGGATTCACTGAATTGCCTACATCGTTTTGGGGCTTTGCGCTTGAAACTGCGGCAATGTTGTTGAATAATGTCTACGCTAAAGCAGTTGATAAAACACCATATGAGATATGGATGGGAAAAACTCCCAAATATTCTTACATGAGAATATGAGGATGTCCTGCTTACGTGAAGCAGACAGTGGGAGACAAATTGGATAATAGATCCACTTTGTGATACTTTGTAGGATATCCAAAGAATTCTGTTGGATATTATTTCTATCATCCCAATGAAGCAAAATTGTTTGTTTCAAGAAATGCCACTTTTTGGAAAGAGAATTTCTATTAGATAGAAAAGGCAAGATGATAGAACTTGAAGAAATTCAAGATACTCCCTTAACTATAGAAGTTGAACCCATTTCCCAAGAACCAGTAGTTGAAGTACAAGCTCCTAGAAGGTCTGATAGGGTTATTAGACCGCCTGCAAGATATACACTTCTTCATGAACAAGGTCATGATGAGCCTTGTGTTGGATGTGATTCAATGAACTTTAAAGAAGTAATATCTGATACTGATTCAACCAAATGGCTTGAAGCCATGCAGTCAGAAATGGACACTATGTATTCAAACCAAGTCTGGACATTAGTGGATCCACCTGAGGGAATCGTTCCCATAGGATGCAAATGGATCTACAAAAGAAAGCTTGGGGCGAATGGGAAGGTAGTGACCTTCAAAGCAAGACTGTTTGGAAAAGGTTATACTCAAAGGTAAGGAGTTGTCTATGAGAAAAATTTTTCACCAGTTGCTATGTTTAAGTCCATTAGAATACTACTAGCCATAGCAGCATAGTATGACTATGAGATATGGCAAATGGATGTAAAGATTGCATTCCTCAACGGAGACATCAAAGAGGAGATTGATATGTCTCAACATGAGGGATACACATCAGTGGGAAGGGAGCATAAGGTATGCAAACTTCAGAGATCAATATATGGTCTCAAGCAGGAGTCAAGGAGTTGGAACCTCAGATTTGATAGCACTATCAAAGAGTTTGGTTTTGCTAAGAATCCTGAGAAACCGTGTGTGTACAAGAAAGTTAGTGGGAGTGCAGTGACATTCCGAGTACTTTATGTTGATGATATCCTATTAATTGGGAATGATGTAGGATTACTGCAATCAACTAAAGTATGGTTAGCCAGTAAATTCTCCATGAAAGACATGGGTGAAGCATCCTACGTATTGGGAATACAAATCTATAGAGATAGATCAAAGAGGATGCTAGGACTCACCCAAGTCACTTATATCGATACCATTTTGAAACGATTCTCTATGGAAGAGTCTAAGAGAGGATACTTACCAAAATGTCATGGTGTTACTCTATCTAAAGCTTTGTGTCCTAAAACTGATGAAGAGATAGAGATGATGACACGTATTCCTTATGCGTCAGCCATTGGTAGTATCATGTATGGTGTGATATAGACACGTCCTGATGTTGCTTACGCTCTGAGTGTTACAAGCAGATATCAGGCAAACCTCGGTCCAATGCATTGGAAGGCCGTGAAAGATATTCTTAAGTACTTGAGAAGAACTAAGAACTTGTTCATGGTCTAAGGGGGTGGAGAATTAAAATTGGAAGGCTACACTGATTCTAGCTTCCAATGTGACATAGATGATTCGAAATCGACCTCTGGTTTTGTATTCATGCTATATGGTGCGGCTGTTTCTTGGAAAGGTTTCAAGCAAGACACCGTTGCGGATTCCACCACTGAAGCTGAATACATTGCTGCATCTGATGCAGCCAAAGAGGTAGTTTTGGAAGAGGAATTTTGTCCAAGAGTTGGGCGTTATTCCTAATGGAGTTGATCCAGTCCCGTTGTACTGGGACAACACTGGTGCCATTGCACAAGCAAGGAACCAATGTCTCATCAGCAATCCAAACATGTACTGAGGAAGTTCCACATCATACGGGAGATTGTGGGAAGAGGAGACATATCAGTCGAAAGAGTCCCCTCTACAGATAATGTTGCTGATCCACTTACAAAGCCCTTGCCAGGACCATTGTTTTAGAAGCATCGTGAAGCAATGGGATTGGGTAGTTGGCTCTAGGGCAAGTGGGAGATTGTTAGAGTAGATGTCCTGCAAGCCAACAGTTGGCTAGGGAATTTATTGACTCAAGTGAAATAAACAATCTTTATTTTAATATAATTTAACATTTTATGGTCTTGTTATACTTTATCTGTATACCTATGCAAACAGCATAGATAAAGTCCTTGATTATGCTTTAATACAAATGAATCGTAATTCGATGTTGAAACTCATTTGTAAACACTGCATTTTCTAAATTCGTTCCTAGTCGATTCAGCCGCCTAAAACAGGGATAAAGACCGCTTGAGCTCGAGACTAGCATCTGTGATGTTGTGTACTGCGTTTCTTGGTAAGGGCATAGAGATGTCCAAACATACAGATGGGTAGTCATATGATGATTATACCGAACAACCCTCCCTAGGACTTTCCAAGTGGTTATCATTCATCGAGAGGATAAGTCTGTGGTTATGATTGTACACCATTAGTCCTTACGACCCGGGACAACACTGAGGCTCTATATGCTAGGGCTGTGCTTTGACTCGTTTACCAGCTCCAGGAGAGTCATAAGGTGGCGAGGTTGGGTACAGTTGCGACATATATAGGAGCCAGTGCATTGTAGTCGGGGATTCACCGCTCACCTACGGGTGTGGATATCCTATGTGATCTGATGAAATAATAGTGCATGGAATCTCTGGCCAGAGTATGAGATGTACGTTGGAAAAGGAGTTCTCCAATAGTACACGCGATGCCACTATTATAGTTATCACATAGTTATCGAATTAATATGCAACCCTCGATGAATCAATGGTTGCAGATTCGATCGGGATATATGAGATGAAGGGGCCGTACTGTACGTTAATCATAATCGACTGGTTCTTGCAGGCACTATCAGTGATACCTAGGGGATCATGGGCCGATGCTACTAGACGCTCTTACCATGATCCGATGGGTGCGATCAGAAATGAGTTCTGACATTCTTAATCAAGGTGTTGATGAAAAGAATGGGGCTAACTAGGGTAAGCCTGAATAAGAATAAATATTATTCTGAATAACAAAGAGTTGTGAACCCACGGCTAGCTGTATCCCTGAACCATTGAAGGTCACACAAGCACTGGTTTACTTGTTCCCGTTGAGATAATAAATTCAATGTGTTGAATTTATAAGAAATAAGTTTGATATGATCAATCGATAAGCTTGTAAATAAAGTTTATAAAAGCTTATAGAAAATTTTGAGAGCATGACTGTTAAGACAGTCAACGGAGTACACCTGCCTTATATAGACATTGGTGATCTCGAAATTTAAGTGTGCATCATAATAACAAACAAGTTGAATTGTAACATCGATGATATTGGATCTTCGATCGGGATTATGATGAGATTAATGTAATGGGAGCATGGATCATGGGCTTGTAAGAGTATAAGCTCATCATGCTAATTTATTAAAGTTCAAATGCGCTTTAATAATTAAATTATATTTTAATTGAGTTAAATTATAACCCATTAAGTTTTATAAAATATGGTATTGATTTATGTAATATGAAAAGTTCATGATACCATAATTTTGTAAACTTGCACACAAAGAAAAATAATATTCGAGATTGCATTTAATATGGCATGAATTTAGAATCTTTAATTAATTTAATTAATTTGATTAATTAAGTTAAGGATTAGAAATCAAGATAAGGATTTTGTTTCTTAATTTTGAAAAGCATCATTCGAGACTTTCGGGATGCATTTTTGGAATTATTAATTAACTTAATTAATTTGATTAATTAAGTAAAGTAATGATTAGAAATAATAATAAGAATTTTTTTCTTATTAATAGAAGAGGCATCCGAAAGTTAGGAAGATGAATTCAATTTTTCGGCTCTTCCAATTTCGAACAGAGTGCGGCTCTCAGATCCAATTTCTTTTGCAAGAAAAATTTGGCTTAGATTATTGAGTCGATTTTTAGTGTTCTATCTCTTCGCAAAACTTCTTCTAATTTTCTAGTGCAAATTAGAAGAGGAACAAATAATTCAGTCGTGGACCTGATTCGGAGATCGAAGAATGTTCGTAGGGATTTACAACAAGAGCTACGTCCGCTAATACCGGTGTAGTTGGAGCCAAGTGAATTATTCACTAAGGTATAATACTAAACTCCCTATGATTGTTAATTTGATTATAAAATCATACGAGCGCCCAAAGCAAAACATATTTTGATTGTCAAAATAAAATAAAAATTTTAAAACTTCCGCTGCGTTTGGGCGTGTAGAAAACCGATATCTCACAATTCTACCCCTCCAAGTCATTAGCCACCCCCATGGAGACCCTTGGATCAATTTTTCCTTCTTAAATTTTCGTTTTTGACACATCGACGAACACGTCGAGCCATCTCTCAATTTACTCGAGCCACGCCCGAGCCACTGTGAGTCAAAACCTAGCCAACCCACCTAGGGACCCTCTAGACCAAGCCCAGCCCGAAAACCAGCCCTGGCCCGCACCAAAAACGTCCTGGAACTTGGCCTAAAAACCTGCATGTGTACGTGTGTGCTTCTCCTAGGATATTTAGGACTCCTAGCCTAACTAGGACACTTCCAGCCCACAACCACTTGACCCCACCTGCCCCAAACCACCCTGGACCATGCAGAGACCCAGCCCAGACCTATCCCAAGCCCTTGGACGTGAGCAGCAACCCACTGAACTCTGCACAACAACCTGCGCTAATGGCTTCTCCTCATGGTTTCATGTTCTTGCTCGGCCCTAGCTAAACCAAACCATACCAGACCCTGAACCAACCCCTCTAGCATCCTTCTAGGACCCTAAGGACCTAACCTAGCCCAGCCCAAGCCCCCTGGCCGAGCCCTCCTCCCTGCACAAATTTCTGAAATCTGCACAGCCCCTTGGGCTTTCTCTCGGGTGGAGTCCTTCTCAACAAGGACTCCTCCCTAGCCCATGGTCTCGAGTCCTAGCATGGCTAGGACTCTTCCCTTGACCCATGACCAACCCTAGCCAAGCTCTGGTCACAACCGAACCCAAGCCCTAGTAGCCAATCCCTTACAACCGATTCCCTCAAGCACCGTGACAGAAAAGTGATCAATTTGGTTCCAGCTTTGAACGTTTCTGGTTTGCTGCTTTTGTGTGCGATTCAAGACCTTTAAACTTGTGGAAATAAATACTAACTCATATCCTATTTCATGGCAGCCCCTTTTAAAACATAAAAACATATTTTTGGAACCAAAAAGCAAGGATTTTGAACACCTATATGCATGGCTACGAAATTTAAAGGTTGGATGACTTGTTTTCATGCAAATTCATAAAAAAAATCACATAATATGGTGTGATGATGAGTAAAGGGAGAATATGGCATGTCCTTTGCGTATTTAACACACGAAAATACGTTGACGATTGCGAAGAACGGGGCAAGAACCTTGGCTTGAATTCCTAGAGCTTTTCTCGATTTTTCTCCAAATTGTGATGGTGCATGTGTGTCGTGTATTTGAGAGAATTTTGGTGTGCAACAATTCTGAAAAGTGAGGCAGTGAGTTTGTGTGAAGGGTTTGGGGTAGTTTATCATATTTAAACACTAATTAAATCACTAATTATGGCTTAGGCCCATTAAGCATAAATTTAGTCCCATTAGTGCTTGATTAGGATTTAATTAAAATATTAAAATAGTTTTGCTAAAATAAGTTTGTGAATTTATTAGCCGGGTTGCCAAAACGTTCTTATTTTTGTTGAAAATCCAACACCGATAAAATTTACGTCCCGGCGTATAAATTCACCTCAAAACCCCTTATTTTAAAAAAAAATAAAAAGCAACACCCTTAATTTAAATAATTTAAAAACAATTAACCAATAAAAATTATTTTCTATTTTTGAGCCCTCGGTCTCCGTTCCTCGATCGAAACTCGAATATCCTTTAAAAATATATTTTAATAGCAATCATGTAGAAAAATATAATTTAAACATGCAAATATGCACAACATATTTAATTAATGCAATTAAAACATTTAATAAAATACACAAGGAATTTAATAATTGCATGCATGTGGTTCGCGTGGACTTCTAAATTTTCGGAGCGTTACAGAACAGGTATTCAATTTTAGTTCAACTGATTTTGCACGATAAGTGCATATTTCAACATTACATAACATGATAAATGAGTACCAAAATCTTGCTCTCTCTTTTGAGGAAGTTAAAGCAAAACAAACTGATCCTAAAAACAACAAAATTGAAACGGATTGTTCATTAGTTTATCTTTCGAATCTAAAAAGAGATTGTTGAGATGACAGTTGAAAAAGATGAGAAGTAGTCTGTGATTCAGCGGTTAAAGTGTTTAGGTCCAAAATGCGATGATATAATCCAACTACATGCAAATCTAAGAAAAATGGAAAATGCCTAATTAAATTCTTTTAATCGCATTAATTAAATGTTGTAGGCATGTTTACATGTTTACAATAGAGTTTTATATTATAATGCAAAAATCAGGGCTTTCAAAGGTCATTCAAGACGCGACCGAGGAATGGAGATCGGGGACTGTAAAGGAAAAATATTTTTATCAAATAAGTGTTTTTAATTATTTAATATAAGTTATAATTAATATGTAAATTTCAAAAATAGTATATTTTGAGATGTTTTGGCATGTCGAGTCATGTTTTAAATCGATAATCGATTTTTGTCTAAAATAAGGACTTTCTGGAGGCTCGATTAATAATTTCGAAAACTCTTCTAAACGAGATATTTTTCCTATGTAATAATGGTCCTAATGGGCCCATTGTACAAAGATTATTGAGCCTAATTGTTTACATTAGTATTTTTATCCAAAGCTTTGGCTTCCAAGCCCTTTACACCCACAAAACTCACGCCTAAACACAAAGGAAACCTAGGGTTTCTCTTTCCCTTGCAGCCGCACACACACCACAAGCCCCAAGCACTCACACGCCAGTTTGTAAAGGCCAGATGCAGCAAGCACTACAAGAAAAAAGGCAAAAGACAACGGTTTTTAACCTTTGTCGTAGGTCAAAAAACTGTTGTTAAATCCATTATTGTTAAATGGTGCGCTCAAAGACAACGGTGAAAAACTGTTTTCGTAGACATCAAAGACGACGGTGAAAAACTGTTGTCGTAGATCTTGTAAAACCGTTGTTAAAGGCACTGTGGTTAAAAGGGTGCGCTCAAAGACAACGGTGAAAAACCGTTGTCGTAGACGTCTAAAGACGACGGTGAAAAACCGTAGACGTAGCATTGAAAAATCGTTGTAAAACAAAATTTTTCAACGGTTTTCTAAATAACTCCGTCGCTAATAGCGACGGTTTTTATTATGATTGTCGTCGCTAATTAACGACTGTTTTTGTTATGATTTCCGTCGCTATTGTTTTTCGTAAAATAAAAAAAATTTACGGTTATAATTTTATAAACCTAACAAAAAAACTAACAATCTTACTAAATTAATATATTTATAATCTTTAACTTAAAATTGAAGTTTAAGGAAAATCCTGGACAAATCGTGGAAGAAAAAAGAATTTGAAAAGTGAAACTGACTAAGGAAATGACTTAGGTGTGTGAAAAAAATGACTAAGGGCGCGGATATTTATAGACAGTGTGCGACGGTATTTGAGTAAACCGTCGCTTGTAGCGACGATTTTTGTATAAACCGTCACTATGATCGACTACTGTAATAGAACCGTCGGTATTTGCGTTGGTTATCTACACCGTCGCTATGAGCGACGGTGTTTTAAACAACCGTCGCACACATTAACTTAGCGACGGTTGTTTCGTCACTAATTTAAAACGTCAAGAATTTAAAAATGCGACGGTTTTACGAACCGTCGCTAAATTAAATCGGAGACGGTGTGCTAAAAACCATCGCTAATTTTAGCGACGAACAGGCGAGAACTGTCGCTAAAGTTAGCGACAGGTTTTTTAAAATCGTCGCTAAATTTAAATTAGCGACGGTAATTTATAAAACCGTCGCTAAATATTAACCGATTTTTTTTAAAAAAATTAGAAACTGCGACAACGTTTTTTCAAAAACCGTTGTATTTAATCAAATAAAACAATAAGAAACGACAACGTTTTGAAAAACCGTTGTCGTAGTTAAAAAACCATCCGAAAGACAACGGTTTACACAAACCGTTGTCTTTGACCCTTGACAGAATCTGATGTAGACAACGGTTTTTGAAAAAACGTTGTTGTAGCCCAAAAAAACCATCCAAACGACAACGGTTTTTAAAAACCGTAGTTGTAGCCTAAAAAAAACCGCTCATAGACAATGGTTGTTAAAACAGTTGTTGTAGCCCAAAAAAAAAAGCTCTTAGACAACAGTTTTTAAAAATCGTTGTTGTAACCCAAAAAAAAACGCTCATAGACAACAGTTTTAAAAAACCGTTGTCGTAGACACATAAAAGACAACGGTTTTTAAAAAACCGTTGTTTATAAGCGGGGTTTTTTAGGCTACGACAACGGTTTTTGTTAAACCGTTGTTAAAAGAAAAAAGACAACAGGTTTTAATAAAAACCGTTATTGTATGAGTGTTGTTGATTGAAATTTTTCTTGTAGTGAAGATCTTCCCGTCGCTCCGGCAACATTCCCTTTGTCTAGACTCGAATTTTCGTGCGTAAGCATGCCTTATTCCTTTGTTTATCATCATTCATGCAATAATACATGTGACTATATATGTTTGCATGAAAAATATGATATCCTTTTTATTATTTTCGTTTTCATGATTTGTGCATGGAAAACTTGCAATGTTTGACATGATACTCATGGTGTTGATGTTGCTTAAGGGGCTGCCAGGTTAGGGATGGTATGAGCATGATTTAAGGGCTATCTAAGAGCCCTAGATGGGGCTGTATAAGGCTGGAAAGTAAGGGTCTAGGGGCTGAACAAATCTTGGGTTTTCCATGGGTTAGGCTTTCGGTATTGGGCCTTTGGAGGGTGCAGGCCAGGTGCTGGGGTTGGGGCATGTCCAAAAGGCATAGGAGTGTTGTGTCCTTGTCTAAGATGGTGGAGCCGTACCTGGTTCATGGTAAAGGCCGGAGCCAAGAGGCTTGGCCGCACGATCATCCATGCACGCGAGTTGGAGATTTTTGAGCGTGGTTCGGGCAAGGGCTGTGTATAGGTCTTAGGCTAAGTCGTGATGGTCCAGAGGTGTCTTGGGGTGGTCCAGTTGTAGGTCGGTTAGGATGGTCCATGGCTAGGCTCGGTGGGAATGAGTTCACCCAGGCCGATGTGTTTCTTTGATTTTAATGGTTGTCTATGTTCTTGATGGTGCACCAGGATTAGGGTTGGGAAGGTCTGGACTGAGGCTAGGTTGATGCATAAGAGGCTTATTGAGTCTTGGTTCGAGTTATAAAGAGTTTGGTTAAGTTTCGGGTTGATTCGGGTTAAAACCGGTGATCCGGTCAAAATTTTAAAACGAACTACGAAAGTTAGTCAACAGGCTTATGTTTACGTCTAAAAAATGATTATGGGTTTATTTTAAGATGTCATGGTAAGTTTGGATGGTTTTGAATCGAATTTTTAAGGTCCAAAAGTAAATTGAGAAATTAGGGTTTCATGGGCAAACTGATCATTTTACACCTGAAAAATGTTAGGAGTCATGCTGTGTCCTGAATACTGTAATGAATGTTAAAGTGTTTATCTTGAATGATAAAAGGAAATGTATAAGTATAAGGATTAAAGGAAATGTTTAAGGTTATGCAAATGTTCATGTTAAAGTTATTTAATAAATATAATTTTCACTGTTGCATGTAGATGTATACATATTACTTGTTATTATTGTTAAGGCTTGCTGAGTCATTAGACTCACTAGGTGTGGATAATGTAGGTGAGGATACTTTTTTTGAGACATGAGGACATGATGATTCAACCGGCTTGGCTGATGGTGAAAGTGAAACACGAGGACCTTGCTAGTTTTCCGCACCGTTGACTATTCAACAGTACTTCAAATACTTTTGTTACTTTTATGCGCAAGAGTGATTTTTGAGATAATTTAAGACATTAATGTTAATTTTGAAAAAAGGCTAGTTTTATGTTTAGTTGAACGTTTACGATTTTATGATTTTCACTACATTTATGGAGTTTTAAATATTTAATTGGTTGGATTGTTTTAATGGTGAAAATTTAGTAAAGGTATATATATACATATATATGTGTGTTCGGCTGAAGCCTTAATTGATTTAAAAAAATTACAATTTGATTTTAAAAGTAATGTATAAGTTAGTGACATTTCATAAAGTCTGAAAATTCGAGACTAACTGATCTGATTCAAGTTTGGAACAAGTCATTAATTACATTGACTGAGATGAAAGGACTCTAGAAATCAATTGGAAATAAAACAGTTGTATGCTTTAACAGTCAGAACGAACCTTCATCATGCGGTATAAAGCTAGAACTGAATATGTGCAAAGGGAAATACATTCATTTTGTAAAATCAGTTATGGCACATGCACAACATGAGTTATGTAAGGTATTTGAACAACCGATAGAAAATAAGAACAAGGCGAACAGACATGGGATTGGATATAACCCAAAGAGTTCAATTGATACGCGCAGCTGGTCACCTGAACGGTCCAAATATAACAGGTAGAACACTTTGAATGACTATTACAATCATTACTATAATTGTAAGCTAGTTCAGAAAAGATATAGGATGAACAATAAGGCAAGCGGAGCTTAAAGTCATCTTGTATCAACTGCATACAACACACCTCATATACAACAGTTAGGTTAAATTCGGAAAAAAAGGATTGAAAAGTCAGTTCGACTGATCCAAGTCTGGGTTCCTAAATATCTAATCAGTTCAGGACCCAAATAGATTTGGGTGCCAAATTTATTCATTATTTATGGTTGCAGGTTGTAGGTAAGCTGACCAAAGAGTCAGTATAGTACTTGGACAGTGGATGTTTGAGACACATGATTGGAGACGCAAATTTAATATCACAATGGGTCAAGTATTCAGATCCCAAAATCACTTTGGGAGACGCTTTGTGAGAACCCGGGATTTTCCGATCCGAAGCAAATCATATTTATTTTCCGATCAGAAGCAAATCATATATTAAGTAAATTTAACTCGAGGAAGTAGCTTCAAAGCTCGGAGATTGACTCAACAAGAGGCAAAGCTGCAAGTAACCACATCCATTGAAAAATTATCACTGGAGGAGTAAAACCCTAAGCTCAAGGAAGCTCCGAGATTCTTGGAAAAGAAACCCTTCGCTCAAAAGATAAAACCTTCAGCTTAAGTAAGCTCATTGATTGTCAGAGAGGAAACCCCTAACTCATGGGCTTAAACCCTCAGCTCAAAGAAGCTAAACTTTTCTTGTCCTAAAAGAACAAAAAATGGAGCTAGGAGAAGAGCTAAAGATTGGACAAATTTATTGTGCAGGAGACGACCATTGAGTTAATCAAGGAAATGAGCTAAAAGACTAAGACACATTTAATATGCAAGAAATAACCCATGAACTAACCAAGATGACCCTTGAATTGGATAGAAATTTGACCAAAATAAATGCCGTGTTTGGGCATCAAGGGGACGGCCAAGGCTAGTGGAAAGGACAAGAATTTTCTATAAATAGCACCTCAATTCTCATGCCAAATACACTTCAAAAATTCCCTCAAAAGCCTCCAAATTTTCGGCCCCTCCACCAAGTACACTCACGGCCGCTGAAAGCAAGGAAGGAAGCTCGTGCAGTCCAAGTGCTTAGAAGATACGTCGAAGTGGTCGAGTTTTACGTCGAAGTTCTGTCGAATTTTCAGAAGAAAACTTCGTTCAAGAATCTGCATATTCGTACCATACCTTCAAATTACGGTAAGTTGGCTTTTGTTACATATTTGTCTCTATTTTTAAACTTTGATATGCATAATATGACATGCTTATGTGTATGTTCATATTTTTGAAAATTGTTATATGTTCTGTTTAAAAATTTCGATCGATTATGTGTTTCTTCTATGTTTTGAAATTCGTTGACTCCGCTGAATTCATTTGAAAATCTGATATCTGGAAATTCTGATAAGTTCTGTTCGATAAAATCTGAAATCTTTGTTACACTGTTACGATTCAATTTGAAATGGGACGAGAATTGTGATTCTGTGTGGCCGCCAATTGTGGGTATAAAACCATTTCTGTTTGGCCCCCAATGGTGGGTATAAAACCATTTTTGTCTGGCCCCTACCGGTGGGTATAAAACCGTGTTCTGGCCTCACCCCTTAGAGGACTAACATATTGGGGAGAATTTGACCATGAAAATAAGATGAGTAACAGTGTTGTGTCTGTACTGTCTGAAATTATCTGATTTGCTTCTAAACTATTTCGAATCATCTGAAAAACTTTGTTCGATTCGTTTCTGTTATGATGAGTTAAAAGTAATAAGATTTGAAAGATTGTTAAAGAACTGTTTAAAGATTAAGATCTATATGTATCATTGAAAATCGATCGACCCCCACTTGCTGAGTGTTTTTCAAAACACTCACCCCTTACAAATTTCAGATAAAAATTAAGAACAACTGAATGAGGAAGAACAAGAAGCCTTCCGGGGATGGTAGTCGACGAGCAGGATACAAGAAATCAAGGCTTTGTTCTTTTTTTTGTTTAGTTTCCGCAATTGCTACTCTGATGTATTTTTAATTCTATTGTCAATGAAAAGACAATGTTTAATTTATGAAAAAGACTGGTTTTTGGCATTTCGATATGAGGCTTAATTGTTTTCAAGTAATTGTTAAACAATGCTGGATGTCATCGACGCTTCGGACACGGGGTGTGACATTTAAATGGTATCAGAGCCGCCAGGTTCATAATCCTGCTGGGATTTTGATAGACAAAATTTGACGAAAGTCAAATTTTGGCCAAAAGTCTAGTGCATCCCAATTTGAGTCCAACTTTCATCTGTTCCTGAAATCCAACTTTCATCTGTCTCCTAAATTTCGAATAGACTTCAAAAATCTATCCCTTCAATTGCTTCGCAATTCTTAGTGTCAAAAATTTTCCACGACAACTTTGTTTCTATTTTTGTGCCTTTCTATCTTTGATACAATTCTGATGCTTTACCTCGATTTTTATCCTAGGAAATGGCTGCTCCACGTACTCGCGCTCAGGCTGCCATTCGCATGCGCCAGCTTACGATAGATAACCAGGATAGAGAGATTGCGACTTTGAAGGCACAACTGGCTAAGGAAAAATTGGAAAAGCAGGAGCTTAGTGAGATCAGACACATACTTGAAGCTGACGTACAGCGATTGACTCATCATTTGGACTTGGCTGAGAGCGAACTTCTACAAATACCGACTGATTTAGCTCGCATCGCGCGCTTAGCTTCACTCAACAGGGATTTTCTGGAAAGAGTAGAGATAGAGCGAGGACGTGCTACTCAGGCCCGTCAGCGCCAGGAGGAGTTCAACGCCAAACAAGATCGGTACATTTCGAAGCTCCACGGCACTATGGACAAACTTCAAGATCAGAATAACTAACTACATCTGGTGATAGAGAACATGGAGGAAGAGGAAGAAGCACCGGTGGAGGTGGCCGGTGATGACAGCAGCAGCGACAGTGACGGTGGAGATATGATAGACTAGATTAGTATCAGAATTGTTAAAAAAAATAAAAATTATGATGGAGAAAGTACTAAGTGTATCACCTTATTTCTAGATGAAAATTCTATTATCTTTAAATTATTGCATTTACATATCAAAATTGATAAAGTATCTTATAAATATGTCTATAAAAAATTAAATTCTTTTAACTTTTATAGGAAAGCAATCATGGATCCTCAAAGCATTATAACTGAACTTCAAAAACAACTTCGGGTAAAAGAGGCGGAGATTAAAACATTGAAAGAGAAAAATGAAAAACTTGAGAGAGATAACTACCAGTTGGATGGGAATAATGTATGCATGATGGTGGATCTTCGTGAGGCAAGAGTGGAAGAAAAAAGACTGCGCGACGACGTTAGACGCTATGCTGCCTACCACCTAGAGTCTGAGCGACAGCACGAAATCACCAAGAAAGAATTGAACAAAGCTCAGGATAGGATTTTGACACTCCAAATCCGGGATGAGAGCCTTCTCAAAACACAGCGGCGTCTTCAAGAACGGATCGAGGAACAAGAAATCGATGAGAAAGTAAGCCAATCAACAATACAAGAGCTTCAGGAGCAAGTAAACAACCTTGACCACCACAACACACAGTTGCAAAATCACATTGATCAGCTACAGAATAACATGATCAATATGGAGGAACTCTTAGAGGAACTCGAAGCTAACCAAGAAGAAGATCCTAATGAAGAAGAAGAAATTGATGAGGCAGTAGGAGACGGTGAAGTTATAGACGAGTAGGGAGAGAACTATAGATTAGGCATTGATTGTATTCAGAATTATTTGATTAATCATTTGTTTTGAAACTTTTGATTGTATGAATTTCAAAAATTTAATGGAATTATTTTAATTATACATTGTGGAAAACAAATTAATAAAATACATGTTTATATGGTATGGCAGGCAGACCACCCCGATATAACCATAACCCTCGTGGCGTCAACCAAAATGAAAATCCACCACCACCACCGAGAGTAAATCTCAGTCAAGAAGATATGATGGTAATAGCTACTATTGTAGCCGCGGCATTGCAAGGGTTCGTGAACCCATTGGCTAATGCCATCCAACCACCACAAGAACCACAACCGCTGTGGGATTAAATACCATTATGAATCTCTGAGGAGAAATCGAGTTCCAAATTTCGATGGGAACCCAGACCCGGAAGTCAGCCACAACTGGCTCAAGAATGTCGAAACACTACTGCATTTACTGGAAATACCTGAAGAACTGAGAGTGGAGGTTGTAACCCTGTTTTTGGAAGACCGGGCTAGGAAATGGTGGGAAACTGTGTCACCATCTCTAACTGAAGTGGAAGAGATCACATGGCAGATTTTTAAGAGAGAATTTTTGAAACAATACTACCCAGCTGAATTTCATCTGCAGAAGTTGAGCGAGTTCGAAAACTTCAAACAGACTCCGGACATGTAAGTGATGGAATACACTTCATGGTCCAATGATCTAGGAACCTATGTCCCAACAATCATGTCTGATGAAACGCTAAAAATGTATCGTTTTAAAAAGGGACTCAACAGCCGGATTCAGCCAGCTTTGGCAGTATTCAAGCCAAACAGTTTTGCGGATTTGATGGGCACTGCGATGAGCGCAGAAACGGATATCAAACGCCAGGAGGAAGAAAACAAGAACAAAAGACCGATGGTCAATCAATCTACTCAGAATGATCCCAAGTTTAAGAAGCCAAATTATTCAGGTGGGCCTTTCAAAGGAAGCTCTGGCAATACTGGCAATAGGGAAGGGAAGTGGTGCGACACCTGTTGTAAGGCCCGAGAATTTTATTACCGTAATCTGAAATTGATCTGAAATGATTTGGCGATAATTGATGTGATTATAGACGGGAAGGATTAGACCGAAAAGACGAAAGAAAACACGGAATATGTGCGAGGACAGAACACCTCGCGCATATGCGCGGCGAGGATCCGCGCATATGCTCGTGAGTGGCAGAAGACCTCGCGCATATGCGCGAGAAGTGTGCGCGCATATGCGCAAGCCATACAAGAAGCCAAGGGGGAAGTCCAGAAGAGTTGGCGCATATGCGCGACATGAATAGGCGCATATGCGCGAGAATGGCAGAGAAGTTGGCGCATATGCGCGGCTGAAGGCGCGCATATGCGCGAGTATTGAAATACCGAGACTTTAGGTCTCGCGCATATGTGCGACTTATGTGCGCGCATATGCGCGAGCAGTCCAGTAGCTAATCTTCCGGATCGAACTTCCGGCGCATATGCGCGGAGTAAGGACGCGCATATGCGCGAGGCATGCAGAACATAAAATCGACATTTGGCACACTATGAAACTTGGTATATATATATGTGTATAACAAGTTTATCTTCAGAATTCAAGAACGAAGGTAATCGAAAAGCTTCCGAGGAGATTTTCTTCAATTTGAGAAATTGCAAGTTACGAAAGATCCGTCCGTCTGATTTGAAATCCGAGTATAGCACCGAGTTCCTAGCGACGACAGCTACAACTGGACGTAAGTTTTGTTACGTTTAGATACGATTTGAAATTATGATATTTTCAGAATCGAATATGAATCAGATATGGTGTTTTTGATATAGTAGACATTGTATAATTGAAGTCAGATCGAAGAACGGACTGTGTATGTAATTGTTATGATTTTCGGAGTTGATTTGATTGAGATTCGATATCAGAACTGTATTGTTATTGATTATGAGTGGTACCGATATTGATTATGAGTTCTGTTATTATATCTGTGATGTTGAGACTGATGGGGTTAGCGAGAATGTACTGTTATGCCGTTAAAACATCGGTAGATTGATATTGATCAGATTCAGTATTGGTTGAGATTTTGTTGTACTTTGTTGACATTGATCATATTGTATTTTGATTTGAGTGTTGATCAGAACAGGGTTCTGAATTGAGTTATATATTGATATTGTGCCTGTTCGATATTGTCATTTCCAGATTGAGTATAGACAGAGTTGAATGCGAGATTTCATCTTCATCAGATCGAGAAGATAAAGGTATAAATTGATGTTGATGCGGGATTGCACAACTCGAGTTGGATTCGACTTGAGTTTCCCAAAATCACATACTTTATGTTATTGCATTGTTATTTGCAATTGAATGTGATTGATATATTTGGTCTATGGATTTATAGACAATGTATGTATTGAGTCATAGGCTGATGTGCCTAGTCGTATAAATTTGATTTCGTGACAGAGGTGCCCGATTGTGATGGAATTGTCACTGACCCATTGCACATTGTCACCGAGGTTTGGCTATATCGAAGTGGATAGAATTGGAGTTTCTTCTATTACTGATGTTCGATATTGACGCTACGGTCGATAGGCCCAGTCTGTGGCTGATTCGCCAAGACGCCGGACGTTTGGCTATATCGGAGTGGATAGAATTGGAGTTTCTTCTATTACTGGTGTTCGATATGGAAAGAGCCAAAGTCCGTGAATAAGAACATGCCACCACCCCGATCGGGAGTGTAGGTGGGTGTATGTTCTTATTCCTGAACGGGATCCCTAGATTAGGATTGAGTCGAGTCAGAGTCGAAGAGTCACGGAGTGTGATTCGAAGTTTGTATTGAGTCATGTTTTTGATTTGATACATATTCAGAGTAGGATTTACAGTTTGATATTGATTCATGTTTCTGATTTTGATTCATGTTCTGAATATCTATTTCATGCTTTATGTTGTTTATATGAAATGCATGTATACATGATTTATACTGGGAATATAATTCTCACCGAAGTTATCCGGCTGTTGTCTTGTTTGTATGTGTGCATGACAACAGGTGGGACAGGATCAGGGTCAAGACAAGAAGAGAGAGAGATCATGATTAGAGTGGAGACTACGGACTTGGATTAAAGATAGGGTTGAAGACTTGATAATTAGTTGTTAACCCTTAGTTTTTATTGAATGTAGATTGTACAGGACTTGTACTTTATTTATACGAATCTGTATATTAGTTAGATTCCATTACGTTCCGCAATTAAAGAAATTTTTTTATGACCCAAATTACTTGAATTAATAAATTGATCCTAATGATGATTAAGAATTGAATTAGCGTCCGGATCCCCACACCTGTAAACAATATCATACCGAAGAATGTTATCGGAAGACAGGCGCATGTTTCAAATGTGGACAGGTGGGTCATCGAATTAAGGAATGTCCGGGTTAGGACCCAGAAAGCAGAATGAAAACAAGACCAATGCTCGGGTGTATGCAATCACCCAGGAAGAAGCTGATAACACCAATGAGGTGGTGGCAGGTACTATTCTACTCAATGACATACCTGCATATACTTTGTTTGATTGTGGTGCTAAGCACTCGTTTCTGTCCAAAAGATTTGCTAAGAAGCTTAAACTTGAACCTGATATTCTTAGTGAGCCGTTAAGAGTGGCAACACCGGCGAGCAAAATAATTGAGACCCACAAAGTGTATAGAAATTGTAAAATTTGTATCAGCAAACAAATTTTTGAGGCAGAATTAATTCAACTCAATATGGTTGAGTTTGACATCATTCTTGGAATGGACTGGTTAGCTAAAAACCATGCCTTAGTGGACTGTCAAAAGAAAGATATTAGACTTCAGACTCCGACTAAATAGGAAGTCATATATCACGGAAAATCAAAAGAAAGAAAATCTCTGTTATCGGCCTCACAAGTCTGGAAGGCCATAAAAGGAGGAGAAGAAATTTATCTGGAAATGATCGATGAGATCAAAGTAGAAGAGGTCCCAAAGTTGGAAGATATTCCAATTGTTCAAGAATTTCCAGATGTTTTTCCCGAGGAATTATCGGGTGAGATACCCGATAGGGAAGTAGAATTTGAAATCAATTTGTTCCCTGGTGCTGCGCCAATCTCAAAGGCACCATACCGAATGGCTCCAGCTGAATTAAAAGAATTAAAGGAACAACTTCAAGAATTACTGGACAAGAAGCAGATTCGCCCTAGTGCATCTCCGTGGGGAGCCCCAGTGCTGTTCGTAAAGAAAAAGGACGGAAGCATGAGGCTATGCATTGACTACCGGGAGTTAAACAAGATCACCATAAAGAACAAGTACCCACTCCCGTGAATAGACGATCTTTTTGATCAGCTAAAAGGAGGCAGAGTTTTCTCAAAACTCGATCTAAGATCTGGTTACCATCAGCTGAAAGTCAAAACTGAGGATATTCCTAAAACTTCTTTTAGGACGAGATATGGACATTACGAATTTACAGTAATGCCTTTTGGCCTAACAAATGCTCCTGCAGCATTCATGGACCTTATGAATCGAGTGTTCAAACCATATCTCGACAAGTTTGTGGTTGTTTTCATAGATGATATCTTGGTATACTCACCAAGTGAAGAAGAACACAGAGAACATTTGCGTCTCATGTTGCAAATACTGAGAGAAAAGGAACTATATGGAAAATTCAAGAAGTGTGAGTTTTGGTTAAAAAGTGTGGCATTCCTAGGTCATATAATTTCTGAATTAGGGGTGTTAGTAGACCCTAAGAAAGTAGAGGCAATCAAGGATTGGCCTCAACCGAAAAAAGTAACCGAAGTAAGAAGTTTTCTGGGATTAGCTAGCTACTATAGAAAATTTGTGGAAAGATTTTCTTCGATAGCCATTTCACTTACCAAGCTTACTCAAAAAAATTCGAAATTTATTTGGAATGAAGCATGTGAGAAGAGTTTTGAAACCTTGAAGACAAAACTCGCAACTACACCTGTATTAATCCTTCCTGAAGATGGTAAGAACTTCACAGTGTACAGTGTAGAACCCGTAAATTAGACTACGTATAAGGCATGCATAATTCTAGTATTTTAAATTAAAATGATTTTATTGCATGAGTATTTAAATTCTTTTCTTTAAAGTTAATTATTTTATGCAGTAGTTTAATTTTTATTTTTTCAGTTAATTCAGTGAGGCCGGACTGGAGTTGGAGTTTTGAGATAAAATTTAAGATTAAGAATCATTCCCAGAGTTTATTTTAACTAGCTAATAAGTTGATTTAAGTTAAAAAGAGGTTTAAGGAATTATTTAAGTAACTTGAGGTAAGTAGGAAATAAGTTCAATTAGGTTCCATAATTAAGGTGTTAATTCCTTAAATTATTTAAAGGATAGGTAAGGCTCTTAAGGTTTAAAAATTTACTAACTAAACAATCTTTCCCTTCATTTTTTATTTCAAATTTTTGGCCCCCGTAGATGATTAATCAATTTTGTTGCCAACTCACCTTTGACCCTTTCCTTGTCATCCCTTAGCATGATAATCTTTTCATTTATTAATCACCCTTAATTATTAATACTAGATCATTATCCTAACCTTGTGATGACATGAAGAATCGGTCACCACTAAAATCCCTCCAAGAAATATTTGATATCAACCATTTCAAATTCAAAAAGAGAGGAGACTTGGTCTTGCCATCCCACTTATATTGCAACCCCTTCCCCTCACTCTCCTAACCACCATTCCCCTTCCTTATCACCGAATTCAGAGACTTTTTGAGAGAAAAAAAAATCGAGAGGTGCTAGCTAGAAACAATAGAGAAATCGTGTAGCAAGCAAGAAAGAAAACGCTCCGTCTCCTCCGCGCCGCGTCGTCGTTTCGTTCGTTTCTTTTCAAAACGAACCAAGGCATGTTTATATTTTTCCTTGCTCTTCAATCAAGTCATATTAACACTTTTAAACATTATATGATCATCATTTCCATGGCATAACCGAAATGTATCAAGAACATTTGGAAAATAAAAGATGCAGAATTTTTCGGTTCCTCTTGTGCTTTACGGTTTCTACGTTTTTGATGGTTTCAGGTATTGGTTCGATTCCAGGCTTCCAAGGCTGCTCCTAGGCATGTACTAGGACATGTTAGGAACACGTTTGTCCATTGGTTCGAGTCCCATGCTAGCCGAAATCCAGAGTTGACAGCAACTTCCCCATGAGTGTCTTATTGTGCTCGATTTGTGGGTTGTTGTCCATAGAGGAAGTTTCTGATCATGGATGCCCTAGGGGACAATAGACATTGTTAGAACACTTCCCTAACATGTCTAAGACGTGACCAAGTTGCCCTTTTGAGGCTTGGTCCATGGTTACATCGGTTTTTAAATCAAAACACAAGAACAGCCCCTTCCCCTTTCGGCCCTTCTCTTTTTCCAGCAAGTGTAGTTTTGAGTATGGGTGTTGGTGTGGATCTTGGTTGGCTCATTAGCCCTTAGCCAAGGTTAATACCATACCTCTGGATTTCTAGATTGTGCCATGGTCAATCAAATGGCCACTGGAACGAGATGAGACAGCAAACGAAGAAAAACCCCACACGCATGCAAGGGTGCTCTCGGTTGGGACTTTCGGTTGGTTTTGGGTGTGGTGCGAATTATAGCTGGCCTAGGGCCCTTAACCATGGTTCAAATCATTCCTTAGGGTGTTGGTATGAGGTTCTGGTTGGTGTTTCATACCCCAATGGCCATTAGCCTCGCAAACGACGCAAGGAAACCAAAGCACAGCTGCTGTATTTTGTGGACAGCAACTTGCTGCTTCGGTTCAGTGGATCGTTCGAGTTCTTGGTTGGCTTTTAGCCTATGGCCTTGGACTGAACAGTGCCTAATTGAGTTGGGAAGGTCATGTTTTTGACCGTTTGTGATTCGGATCATTTTTGAGGGCGTACGAGAAATTACGGTGCGATGTGCCAAATTGACTTTCGAAATAGCGTTTCATGTTTTGGCTCCATTCACCAAAATTTCGGCCCTTTTCATTTTAGGAGCATTATGTCATCATTTTAAGTGTATTTTAATCATGACTAAATGATTATTCGGTGTTGGTTCGGGTTGGCACGGAGTCATGATTAAATTCGAAGTCGTTGGGCGTAATTGTCTCGTTTTTGGATTCAATTACAAAGTTTGCTCAAGAAAATCATTTGCATATTTTTCATGATAAATTTAGGTCGCAGCGAGCCTGGGAACGATCCAATCCATGTGGTAAAATAATACAGGATATTTCATTATGCCATTTAATTATATTACGTGCATAAAAATATAAAATATTCATTTTTGGGATTTATGCGATATTGCTTGTGCCATTTCACTATCATGGGAGCATTGTATTATCCGGTCGCCAGTTACCGGTCAGTTCAATTATGTACCACCCAGTATACTGTGGCATTAGTCTGATCAGACGTTAATTACTTCACCCGGTCGCCAGTTACCGGTCAGTTCAGTTCAGTTCAGTGCAGGTTCCACTTGCGTAGACCATAATCTCAACAGAAAATTATTACATGTTATATTATTACAGGGCTCCAAGGAGCAAACATTTTCATTGTGATTTTAAGTTCAGTTATGCACGTATTATAATTGCTCATGACAAGTTATTTTCACATTATGCCTCATGACATGATATTTTACTCCCATGAAATTTTACTATATTATTTACTCGTTATTTACGATATATGCATGCTGAGTCTTTAGACTCACTAGACTTGATTGTTGTAGGTACTGATGATGTCGGGGCCGAGGGCGGGGACCAGTGAGCTAGCTTGGGTTGGCAGTAGTGGAACCCGAGGACCTCATTTACAGCATTCGCCATTTTTATGTTCAAACATTTTAACAGTTGTTGGATTACTTTAACTTGTTATTTTGGCGAGTAATAATTTCTTCCGCTGCTATTTTGAACATTTAAACTTGATTTATCAGTTGATTTTGTGAATGAGGTAATTTTGATTATTTTTAAAAAAAATTAATTTTTCCGCAAATGTTCAAACATGAATTTTCGGGCCATTATAGCTGGTATCAGAGCAATGGTTCTGTAAAGGGTTTTACTAATACTGACCACGAGAACTCACGAAGTCACGTCTTCGGTCTGTAAGTTTTACATTTACGCATTTTATTCAAAGCATGATTATTTAACAGCATGTTTTCATGAATTAATTTACGTCCAGATTTATTTTATTATTCGGTATTTAAATTTAAATAAATTTTTGAATTATGCATGTTGGTTACGTATGGGTTATGTAAAGAACAGTATGCCCCTAGACGCATTCTCGAGCGCACTAGAAATGAGGAGCCTTGCCAAGAGGACAGGGAGGAGCAGAGGCAGGAGAGAGACTTACCACCTGCACCACCCCCTCCACCTGACATGAGTGCCCAGATGCTAGCTGGGATGACTCAGTTCTTCGCACAGTTTGCGGGGAACCATACTGTGGCAACCAGGCCGACAGGGCCCGAGGCTGTCTATGAGAGATTCATGAAGATGCGTCCTAAGGAGTTTTCAGGGACGACGGACCCCATGATTGCCGAGGGCTGGATCAAGTCCCTCGAGGTTATCTTCGAGTTCATGGAGCTTGGAGATGCAGACCGAGTCCGATGTGCCACATATTTATTCGGAGGAGATGCCCGCTTATGGTGGCAAGGAGCGTCAGTAGCCCTGAACTTGGCTACACTGAGCTGGACACGCTTCACGGAGGTATTCTACTCCAAATATTTCACTGAGGAGGTGCGTACCAGGTTGACCACTGAGTTCATGAGCTTGAGACAGGGAGATCTGACTGTTACGGAGTTCATCCGTAAGTTTAAGAGGGGTTGTCATTTTGTGCTTCTGATCGCGAATGATGCCAAAGCCAAGTTGATGCATTTCTTGGTGGGTCTACGGCCGATCTTGCGCCGTGATGTTAGGGTGTCTGACCCTACTATTTATGAGGTCGCTGTCTCCAAAGCTCTAGCCGCAGAGCAGGATCAGCGTGATATCGAGAGAGACCGCCAGGGCAAGCGCCCAGTCCAGATACCACACCGCCCTCCTCCTCAGCAGCATCAGCAGCAGAACAAGAGGCCTTTTCACGGACCGCCGAGAAACAGAGGTCAGCAGCAGCAGCGGGGACGCCCAGCCCCAAGGACTTTTGAGCACCCAGTTTGCCCTAAGTGCTCATGTCGCCATCCTGGAGCATGTATGTTTGGCTCAGGGAAGTGTTACAAGTGTGGCAGTCCAGACCACATGTTGCTGCAGTGCCCTCAGAGGAATCTGCCTACCCAAGGCAGAGTTTTTGCTCTCCATGCTACGGAGACGAACCCAGATACGATGCTCATGACAGGTACATTTAACCCCGAGTTATTCTGTGAGTTTTAATTTCGAGAACGAAATTTCTTTTAAGGGGGGAGAGTTGTAGAACCCGTAAATTAGACTACGTATAAGCCATGCATAATTCTAGTATTTTAAACTAAAATGATTTTATTGCATGATTATTTAAATGCTTTTCTTTAAAGTTAATTATTTTATGCAGTAGTTTAATTTTTATCTTTTCCGTTAATTCAGTGAGGCCGGACTGGAGTTGGAGTTTTGAGATAAAATTTAAGATTAAGAATCATTCCCAGAGTTTATTTTAACTAGCTAATAAGTTGATTTAAGTTAAAAGGAGGCTTAAGGAATTATTTAAGTAACTTGAGGTAAGTAGGAAATAAGTTCAATTAGGTTCCATAATTAAGGTGTTAATTCCTTAAATTATTTAAAAGATAGGTAAGGCTCTTAAGGTTTAAAAATTTACTAACTAAACAATATTTCCCTTCATTTTTTATTTCAAATTTTCGGCCCCCTTAGATGATTAATCAATTTTGTTGCCAACTCACCTTTGACCCTTTCCTTGATATCCCTTAGCATGATAATCTTTTCATTTATTAATCAACCTTAATTATTAATACTATATCATTATCCTAACCTTGTGATGACATGAAGAATCGGTCACCACTAAAATCCCTCCAAGAAATATTTGATATCAACCATTTCAAATTCAAAAAGAGAGGAGACTTGGTCTTGCCATCCCACTTATATTGCAACCCCTTCCCCTCACTCTCCTAACCACCATTCCCCTTCCTTATCACCGAATTCAGAGACTTTTTGAGAAAAAAAAAATCGAGAGGTGCTAGCTAGAAACAAGAGAGAAATCGTGTAGCAAGCAAGAAAGAAAACGCTCCGTCTCCTCCGCACCGCGTCGTCGTTTCGTTCGTTTCTTTTCAAAACGAACCAAGTCATGTTTATATTTTTCCTTGCTCTTCAATCAATTCATATTAACACTTTTAAACATTATATGATCATCATTTCCATGGCATAACCGAAATGTATCAAGAACATTTGGAAAATAAAAGATGCAGAATTTTTCGGTTCCTCTTGTGCTTCACGGTTTCTACGTTTTTTATGGTTTCAGGTATTGGTTCGATTCCAGGCTTCCAAGGCTGCTCCTAGGCATGTACTAGGACATGTTAGGAACACGTTTGTCCATTGGTTCGAGTCCCATGCTAGCCGAAATCCAGAGTTGACAGCAACTTCCCCATGAGTGTCTTATTGTGCTCGATTTGTGGGTTGTTGTCCATAGAGGAAGTTTCTGATCATGGATGCCATAGGGGACTATAGCCATTGTTAGAACACTTCCCTAACATGTCTAAGACGTGACCAAGTTGCCCTTTTGAGGCTTGGTCCATGGTTACATCGGTTTTTAAATCAAAACACAAGAACAGCCCCTTCCCCTTTCGGCCCTTCTCTTTTTCCAGCAAGTGTAGTTTTGAGTATGGGTGTTGGTGTGGATCTTGGTTGGCTCATTAGCCCTTAGCCAAGGTTAATACCATACCTCTGGATTTCTAGATTGTGCCATGGTCAATCAAATGGCCACTGGAACGAGATGAGACAGCAAACGAAGAAAAACCCCACACGCATGCAAGGGTGCTCTCGGTTGGGACTTTCGGTTGGTTTAGGGTGTGGTGCGAATTGTGGCTGGCCTAGGCCCTTAACCATGGTTCAAATCATTCCTTAGGGTGTTGGTATGAGGTTCTGGTTGGTGGTTCATACCCCAATGGCCATTAGCCTCGCAAACGACGCAAGGAAACCAAAGCACAGCTGCTGTATTTTGTGGACAGCAACTTGCTGCTTCGGTTCAGTGGCTCGTTCGAGTTCTTGGTTGGCTTTTAGCCTATGGCCTTGGACTGAACAATGCCTAATTGAGTTGGGAAGGTCATGCTTTTGACCGTTTGTGATTCGGATCATTTTTGAGGGCGTACGAGAAATTACGGTGCGATGTGCCAAATTGACTCTCGAAATAGCGTTTCATGTTTTGGCTCCATTCACCAAAATTTCGGCCCTTTTCATTTTAGGAGCATTATGTCATCATTTTAAGTGTATTTTAATCATGACTAAATGATGATTCGGTGTTGGTTCGGGTTGGCACGGAGTCATGATTAAATTCGAAGTCGTTGGGCGTAATTGTCTCGTTTTTGGATTCAATTACAAAGTTTGCTCAAGAAAATCATTTGCATATTTTTCATGATAAATTTAGGTCGCAGCGAGCCTGGGAACGATCCAATCCATGTGGTAAAATAATACAGGATATTTCATTATGCCATTTAATTATATTACGTGCATAAAAATATAAAATATTCATTTTTGGGATTTATGCGATATTGCTTGTGCCATTTCACTATCATGGGAGCATTGTATTATCCGGTCGCCAGTTACCGGTCAGTTCAGTTATGTACCACCCAGTATACTGTGGTATTAGTCTGATCAGACGTTCATTACTTCACCCGATCGCCAGTTACCGGTCAGTTCAGTTCAGCTCAGTTCAGTGCAGGGGCCACTTGCGTAGACCATAATCTCAACAGAAAATTATTAGATGTCATATTATTACAGGGCTCCAAGGAGCAAACATTTTCATGGTGATTTTCAGTTCAGTTATACACGTATTATAATTGCTCATGACAAGTTATTTTCACATTATGCCTCATTACATGATATTTTACTATATTATTTACTCGTTATTTACGATATATGCATGCTGAGTCTTTAGACTCACTAGACTTGATTGTTGTAGGTACTGATGATGTCGGGGCCGAGGGCGGGGACCACTGAGCTAGCTTGGGTTGGCAGTAGTGGAACCCGAGGACCTCATTTACAGCATTCGCCATTTTTATGCTCAAACATTTTAACAGTTGTTGGATTACTTTAACTTGTTATTTTGGCGAGTAATAATTTCTTCCGCTGCTATTTTGAACATTTAAACTTTATTTATCAGTTGATTTTGTGAATGAGGTAATTTTGATTATTTTTAAAAAAAAATTTAAATTTTTCCCCAAATTTTCAAACATGAATTTTCGGGCCATTATATACAGTGACGCTTCAAAGGGAGGATTAGGGTGTGTGCTTATGCAAGAAGGTCAAGTAATTGCTTATGCATCGCGGCAGTTAAAACCGTATGAGCAGAATTACCCCACTCATGACCTGGAGCTAGCTGCAGTTGTATTTGCGCTCAAAATTTGGAGGCACTACCTTTATGGAGTAAAATGTGAAGTATTTACTGATCACCAGAGCCTCAAGTACATTTTCACCCAAAAATAATTAAACATGAGGCAAAAAAGGTGGATGAAACTTCTAAAAGATTATGATTTGGTAATCAATTAACATCCGAGCAAGGCGAATAAGGTGGCAGATGCATTAAGCTGAAGAAATTTTGGAAAAGTAAGTCTATCTTCACTATCAGCGCAACCAGGACTTCGGGAAACTATCAAACTAAAGCAGAGTCAAGGCACCTCCATCCTTAAAATGAAAGAACAGATCTAAGAGGAAAAAGTTCCATAATTTCAAATTGATGAGAATGGTATCCTTTGGATGAAAGGACAGTTGTATGTACCCGATATCGATGGGATTCGAGAAGAAGTAATGACCGAGGCACACAAATTGAGATTTTCGGTACATCCAGGAAGCACCAAAATGTACAGGGACCTGAAAAACAATTACTGGCGGAACGGAATGAAGAAAGACGTGGCTGTCTTTGTTTCCTGGTGCCTAACATGTCAACAAGTCAAGGCAGAACACCAACGGCCTGGAGGACTTTTACAGCCATTGGAAATACCAAAATGGAAGTTGGACAACATCTCCATGGATTGTGTAGTAGGACTACCAAGGTCAAGGCAAGGTCACGATGGAATTTGGGTAATCATCGGCAGACTGACCAAATCTGCACATTTCTTGCCAGTGCAGATGAATTACAACTTGGATAAGCTAGCTACCTTATATATGGACAACATAGTGAGATTACACGGAGTCCCAGTAAGTATTCTGTCTGACAGAGACCCAAGATTTGTATCAAGATTTTGGAAAAGTTTTCAAAAGGCTATGGGGACTAAGGTCACTCTCAGCACGGCCTATCATCCACAAACTGATGGTCAAACCGAGAGAACGATTCAGACCCTCGAGGACATGCTGAGGGCATGTGCTCTGGATTTTCCTGGAAACTGGAGTGAACAGTTACCCCTGATAGAATTCCCCTATAACAACAGCTATCACAGTAGCATCGAGATGGCTCCATATGAGGCTCTGTATGGCCGAAAGTGTAGGTCGCCTCTATATTGGGATGAAGTCTGAGAAAAAGCTGTTACCGGACTAGAGCTTGTTCAATTAACCGTTGACAAAGTAGCCATAATCAAGGAAAGACTCAAGGCAGCCCAAGATAGACAAAAGAGCTGGGCCAATTTGAAGAGAAGACCGTTGGTATTGGAGATTGGTGAAAAGGCTTATTTCAAGGTCTTTCCTATGAAGGGAGTGGTTTGGTTCAGTAAATCCAGAAAGTTAAACCCGAGATATGTGGGACCGTTCGAGATACTGGAGAAGGTGGGAACCTTAGCCTATCGTCTAGCTTTGCCGCATGATATGTCCAGAATTCCCAATGTTTTCCACATCTCACAACTGAGGAAATATGTTCCAGACCCGAGTCACATACTCAAGGTTGCACCACTGATGATTGAAGGAAATCTCAATGAAGAACTCAAATACGAAGAAGTCCCTATCCAAATAGTGGACACAACAGACCAAGTGTTCAGGCATCGAACAATCTCTTATGTCAAAGTGCAGTGGTCAAATCATACCGAAAGGGAGGCCACTTGGGAAATCGAAGATAAAATGCGTTCACAATACCCTCATTTATTCAAAAGCTCGAACTGATCTAAGTTTCGAGGACGAAACTTTCAACAAGGAGGGAGGGATGTGAGAACCCGGGATTTTCCGATCCGAAGCAAATCATATTTACTTTCCGATCCGAAGCAAATCATATTTTCAGTAAATTTAACTCGAGGAAGTAGCTTCAAAGCTCGGAGACTTACTCAACAAGAGGAAAAGCTGCAAGTAACCACATCCAATGAAAAATTATAACTGGAGGAGTAAAACCCTCAGCTCAAGGAAGCTCCAAGATCCATGGAAAAGAAACCCTTAGCTCAAAAGCTAAAACCCTCAGCTTAAATAAGCTCATTGATTGTCAGGGAGGAAACCCCTAACTCATGGGCTTAAACCCTCAGCTCAAAGAAGCTCAACTTTTCTTGTCCTAAAATAACCAAAAATGGAGCTAGGAGAAGAGTTAAAGGATTGGACAAATTCATTGTGCAGGAGATGTCCATTGAGTTAATCAAGGAAATGAGCTAAAAGACTAAGACACATTTAATATGCAAGAAATAACCCATGAACTAACCAAGATGACCCTTGAATTGGATAGAAATTTGACCAAAATAAATTCCTTGCTTGCGCATCAAGGGGACGGCCAAGGCTAGTGGAAAGGACAAGAATTTTCTATAAATAGCACCTCAATTCTCATGCCAAATACACTTCAAAAATTCCCTAAAAAGCCTCCAAATTTTCGGCCCCTCCACCAAGTACAATCACGGCCGCTGAAAGCAAGGAAGAAAGCTCGTGCAGTCCAAGTGCTTAGAAGATACGTCGAAGTGGTCGAGTTTTACATCGAAGTTCTGCCGAATTTTCAGAAGAAAACTTCGTTCAAGAATCTACATATTCGTACCGTACCTTCAAATTACGGTAAGTGGGCTTTTGTTAAATATTTGTTTGTATTTTTAAACTTTGATATACATAATATGACATGCTTATATGTATATTCATATTTTCGAAAATTCCTATATGTTCTGTTTAAAAATTTCGATCGATTATGTGTTTCTTCTATGTTTCGAAATTCAGTTGATTCCGCTGAATTCGTTTGAAAATCTGATATCTGGAAATTCTGATAAGTTTTGTTCGATAAAAATCTGAAATCTTTGTTACACTGTTACGATTCAATTTGAAATGAGACGAGAATTGTGATTCTGTCTGGCCCCCAATGGTGGGTATAAAACCATTTCCGTTTGGCCCCCAATGGTGGGTATAAAACCATTTCAGTCTGGCCCCACCGGTGGGTATAAAACCGTGTTGTGGCCTCACCCCTTAGAGGACTAACATATTGGGCACAATTTGACCATGAAAATGAGATGAGTAACAGTGTTGTGTCTGTTCTGTCTGAAATTATCAGATTTGCTTCTGAACTATTTTGAATCATCTGAAAAACTTTGTTCGATTCGTTTCTGTTATGATGAGTTAAAAGTAATAAGATTTGAAAGATTATTAAAAAACTGTTTAAAGATTAAGATCTATATGTATCATTGAAAATCGATCGATCCCCACTTGCTGAGTGTTTCCCAAAACACTCACCCCTTACAAATTTTAGATAAAAATTAAGAACAACTGAATGAGGAGGAACAAAAATCTTCTGGGGATGGTAGTCGACAAGCAGGATACAAGAAATCAAGGATTTGTTCTTTTTTTTGTTTAGTTTCCGCAATTGCTACTCTGGTGTATTTTTAATTCTATTGTCAATGTAAAGACAATGTTTAATTTATGAAAAAGACTGGTTTTTGGTATTTCGATACGAGTCTTAATTGTTTTCAAGTAATTGTTAAACAATGCCGGATGTGGGCGTGACACGTTTCACAAGCTAGAACCATAGGTAAGGGTAAGCTTATCCATGGTACTTGTTCACAACATGAAATACAATTTGAATAACATTAATCAGTTATGTGATCATAATTACTCAGTTGAATTTAATAAACATGTTTGCACTATTAAAAACATAACTACTAATATCTTTATGACATCTAATAAATGTGGCAACAAAAATAAGGTTAGTTGGAGTAATCAACCTAATGAACCAATTTGTTTTGAAGTTTCAAATCAATCAAAGAACAAGTTATGATATAAAAGGTTCAACCACTTGAACTTCAAAACCATTACGCATCTGAGTAACCACGAGTTGGGTAACTGGTCTGCCAAAAATTGATTTTCCTAAAGACAAAATATGTTCAGCTTGTCAGTTTGGGAAGCAATTTAGTTCTTCTTTTTAAAAACAAATGAAGTAAATCTTCTACTGATTCTTAGAACTGATGCATATTTGCTTATTTGGTCCAATACCAGTCATGAGCTTAAGGTGAATGAAATACACTTTGGTGATTAATGATGATTTCTCAAGATTTAATGGTAATTTTTCTAAAATCAAAAGGCCAAACTGCTACACAGTTGATAAAACTTTTCAAAAAACTTTTAAATGAGATGTCAGTTGGGATTGACATAATAAGATCCAATCACAAAACTGAATATATCAATCATACACTATCTCAGTTTCTAGAAAATTTGGGAATTAGACATGAGTTCTCAACTGCAAGAACACATAAGCAAAATGGTGTAGCTGAACGCAGAAATCGCACTCTTAAGTAGGCAGCTAGAACTATGCTTGCTTATTCCAGGATTTCTCAAAGGTTTTGGGTAGAAGCAGTTAACACAGCGTGTTCTACTCAGAATCGATCAATGATTAATAAGAATCATTAAAAACTAACTTATGAGATTTTGCATGGAAAGAAAAGTGTGGTTTCATACTTCATAACATTTGGATGTAAATGCTTCATTCAGAATAACGGTAAAAACCACTTATTTGCTTTTGATGTTAAATCTGATGAAGATATCTTATTTCGTGCCGTAACATGCATAAAAATTTTAAAGCATCTAATCTCAAAACATAACGACAGATAAATATGTACTGTAAAACGTATATCATGTAAACATGCAGGTGATAGCATTAAAACTTATAGACTTGAGGCTTGAAGACTGAGCTGCAGAAGCTAGTGGTGGCACAACCCTATATAGGACCCTTTCTCTGATACCAACTTAAACGTCTACTTATTTTAAAACTCTACTGAACTTTTTTTTATGCTATGGCCGAAACAATGCCCATATAAAACTATAAAATTCGAAAACATACATTTTCCAAAATCATCTCACTGCTGAATAAAATGACTACAGTTAAATATTATGAAAAGAGAACTAACCTAAACAATTTACCGTTTAAAAATATAAAACGTCCAGCATATAAAAATCTCTCAAAAACCCTCAACAAAATAAATTAATCAATCAATTAAAAATTGTTTAAACGTGTTCCCATAAAAGCATATTATTTCGGAAGAATACAAGGTTCTCGGGTTAACGTGCGCCACCAGCTCCGCCCGTTCAGTCATCATCACCTCCAGCCTCCACATCAATAAGCTCACCGACATCATTCATACCTAATGAGTCTAAAGATTCAACACACCAGTAATGTTAATAGCAAGTACATCTACATGGCATACATCAGTGAAAATACTGTGATCAGCATACCTTTCGTGAGCTTAAAAAGAGTAAATGTAAACATTTAATATGAAATCAAAACATAACAAAACAACTCATCATACATCATTTGCTTTGGTGAATTCATTTCATTAATTGTGAGTGTCGTACATTATTCATCATTTACGATGGATCCATCATAAATAGAACCGCGGTACCCAGCGGCTGTCGGACATCAATGACATTATTACTCATCCATTGTGCCAAGGCCTCATCATAAGCATTTACATATACATCTTAAGCATTTACATATATTCGATAGCCACAACTAATTCACATCCTTCAAAACATCATCATTTTCATCACTCATCAAAATCATGCACGAGCGTAAATTTTCTTAAAACCTAGTATGCAACGAATTTTCCATAATTTCATAAAAATCATAATCATGATGCATAAACATTTAAAAGCATGATAAATTTGTGCTCGGGGCGCTGCCAGGACTAAAATCTCATTCCGGGTACAAAATGACCATTTTGCCCATAGACCTCTAAATTTCGACCCAAAGCTTACCAAACTCCTTAAAACATCACAAAACATAATTAAAAGTATTTCTAAGACGTAAACTCGAGCCCGTTTCAAAACTTAATCGATTTGTTTTAAAACTTGTACTGGAGTCCCGGTTTAAACCCGAATCGAACCGAAACTTAACCAAATTTTTCCTAACTCGAACCATGACTCAAACCTCCATGACCAGCCTCTAACCCACTTATTTCAGACCAATTAGGACCTAGAAACAAGCCCCAAAAGTTGCTGGAATTCTCCAACATATGCACACAAATTTTCACAGCTTGAGCGACTTTGCGATAAAAATCATATCCCCATCGTTTCCTATCAGAAAATTACGAATTTGCTATCGAGTTGAAGATAACAGAGAGTGCGACAAATCATATGTTGAACATATTTCATGAAAACCAACCTTTAAGTCGCAGAATTTGAAATAACAGAGGGTGAAGGGTTTTGTAACACAAAAATTTCACAGCTTGTGTGTTTTACGATAAAAATCATATCTCCCTCGTTTCTTATAAAAAAATTAACAATGTGCTATCGAATCGAAGATAACAGAGAGTGACACAAATCATATGTTGAAAACATTTCCAGAAAACAGATATATAAGTCGAAGAATTTGAAATAACAGAGGGTGACGGGTTTTGTGACACAGAAATTTCACCCGAAGACTCAAGATATCGATCGGCCCTCTCCTAAAACCCACAAAGCTTCAACTCATGCCTTATGACACCATCATTTTCAATGTGAACAGCCCCTTGACAATAAATCTCGGCAGCCCCATTACACCAAATCAAGAAATGTGAGTTTGTAACAAAAGGAAGCACTTTTCATGTCAAAACTTTGCACAAATGAAAACACATGATAGATTAAGGGGTTCCTCAAGCAAGTACATATATATCAGCATATAATTGGTGTAAATGATGAGAAAAAGAGCTACATGGCGTGCCTTGATGATTTATGAATGAAACCTCGAAGAATCGCGCAGTCGAGGAAGCACCCGAGGAGCGGGAAGGTATCTTGTTTGAAGAAATAATGGAGGACCGATATTTTATTCAGCAAGGCTGCTGAAACTTCACAATAAAAGCTGTTGGAAGTTTAGTGGGTGGGTGGTCAATGATTAAATTTAGGGTTTAGGCTCTGTTTAGGGCATATTTAAATGTTAAACAAAGCACTAATGAGCCAAAAATAAGGATTAAGGGATAGTTGGGCCCATTAAGCATTAAATCAAACCCAACAAGCCCAAAAATGCTCTCGGAAAATATTTCTTTTAGGTACGTTTTTGAAGATATTGCCCGAACCCTCAAAAGTCCTCCGAATCGTTAAAATTTGCGTACCGATTAAAAATATGCTCTGGAAGGTAAAAATACCCAACAAAACCCATTTCTTGAAAAATACACTTAAAACACCTTATATTAATTAATAAAAATTAAAAACGTAATTAAAATAATTTTCCTGAATATCCCCGGTCTCCGTTCCTCATTCGAGCGCGAAATGCAACTTAAAATCCTAATGCTTGAAACTTGAATAAACCATGAATTAAAAAACATATTCATGAAATAAACTTGCATTTAATGCATTAAAACAATTTAATATAATACAAAAGAATTTTAATAACTTGCATGCATGTGGTTTACGGGACCTTCAAATTTTCGGGACTTTACATCTTTGTTTCTTCTCATGTGCTCATGTGATTTCTTTCCCTTTTCATCTGACACTCGACTATCCTTCTTTGGCTTAGGATAGTTAGCAATGAACTGTCCAATTTTGCCACAGTTGTAGCAAGCATTTGATTCTTCTTTGGTGTTATTCCTCTGATATTGTCTTTGAAAAGAGCCTTGATTTCTTCTCATGAATCTTCCAAATTTTTTGACAAATAATGACATTGCGTCATTACTTAAGTGATCAGCAATTTTCTCAACTGAACCAGTTGGTTCCAGTTTGACAGCACTAAGAGCTGTTGTAGCTGCTGGTGTGGAAGGTTCTCCTTCTCTCATTTGCAACTTTAACTCATAGGCCTTCAGATCAGCAAATAGATAATGTAATTCGACCTTATTCAGGTCCTTTGATTCTCTCATAGCCATTGTCTTAACATATGATTCCTTTGGAAGACCTCTGACTACCTTCATCGCTACTTCTTTATTTGATACAAATTTCCAAGTGCATTCAATTCGTTTATTATGCCGCTGATTCTTTCATCATATTCGTGTTTAGATTCTCCAATCTTCATTTTAATATTATCAAATTTTTGAACAGCAACTGAAAGTTTATTCTCTTTGGTTTTCTCATTGCCTTCGGAGAGCTGAGTCAACTTTTCCCAGATTTCTTTTGCAGTCTCACATCTTTATTTTGCTGAAAGTGATTTTATCCAGCGTTTTGTACATGGCCACATTGTCAAATTTGGTTTTTCTATTGTCCTCTGTTGTCTATTCTTCTCTTGGCTTCTCAATACGATGTGGTGCGCCATCAGTTATGGCAACAGCAGTATTTTATTTTTTATTCTCATGGTTTCGTCAGTAATGACATGCCACATGTCATCATCTTGTGCAGCTAGATGAGCCTGCATTCTAATCTTTCTGTCATCGAACTCTTCTCTTGAGAACATTGGAATTTTGTTGAAGGAAGACATGGTAATCAGATTTTGTAGGTAAGAATATTCAAAAACAAAATTCAACTGCTCTGATACCCCTTAATAGGATCGGTTGGTAGGTGAGAGTGTTTAGAAGGGGGGTTGAATAAACACTTAACAATTTTACCACCTTTTCAAATAAAAAGTCATTTTAGTGATAAACTGAACTCGGGAATCTTGTTATGTCAATCAGTTAACTAATGAAAGTGCAGAAATAAACTGACTGACAGATAGAATAAAATTGAAATTAAGAGACACAAGATTTATGCATGTTCGGAGATTACAATAAACCCTACGTCACCCTTTCTATCTAGAAGATATGATATTCACTAAAAGACTTTGATCAACACAAAACTTGTATAGACCCCCTTCAGTTTTGGACTTAACAATGTCAAACTGAAACTCTTAGTTTCAATACAGTTTATCAGTTCTCAACTGATCTGAAAATACGCACAACTGATCTATATAAGATCGAATATTACAACGATAAGTGTTTGTGCTTGTAAGCTCAATGTATAGCCTTGAATGCTATGAATGTATATGCTAAGTGTGAGCTTTTGAAATCTTTTGAATATGAACAGAAATCTTGTGAAGAGATTTCAGCAGAATAACAACTTGGTAGATTTGTTCATCGTGTCTTCTCAGCTGCTCTTCTCGGCTATTTATAAGCTTTGCTTTCAACGGTATCAATGAATGCGTTTGAATCTTTCTATGATGCGATCATGGTAGCGTTGCAGGGACTTATGATCCATCAAGGAGGGCTTACGTGCAAGGAGCAAAGTGCGGAAGGGGTCGTGATGCATGGGAGTACGTCGGGAGGCCAAAGGAATATCATTCAACCATTGTTGGAGACGGCCGATACTACACGGACGTGTACACGGACCTGCACACAGGGTCCGTGTCCTTTACAGCCGAGGATGAAGAATTCCAGAGTCTACACGGACCCGAGCACGGACCCGCACACGGGGTCCGTGTCCTATGACATTTGCGAAGACCGAGTGTACACGGACCCTTACACGGAGGTGGACACGCAGTTCGTGCCCCTTGTTTCCAGCTGAAGGTGATTTCTTGTGAAACGTCCTGTCCTTTTTATTAATTTAAAAGTACTAGAAATTTTTTTTTTCAAACCTTACATAGCATCGGCCGAACCATACACATTGCATAAAAATATTTTAGAACCATTTTAAAATTAAAACCACCAACTACATATTTGAGAAATACATCCCATACTATATTCTCTCAAAAACCTCTCAAAACATAAATAAAAAGTCGTAAAATCTTTTAACATAAATCATGAGTCATAAATCATAATGCGGAAAAAGTAGAAGCGCTGGTCCTCGGGTTGTGTGCGCCTTCAGTCCAGTCAAATCACTCATCAAGTCCTCCCTCAATACCACCTGCATCCATCACACCTAGTGAGTCTAAAGACTCAACACACCATAATCTTGATAACGAGTAATACGTAATACAGTCAACATATAACGGTGAAAAATACTTGTACTTAAAATATCGTTTTCATAAAGATGCATAAACATAAACATTCTCGTAAACATTTTCATGATGCATAAAACTTTAAACATAAACATTTTCATGACATGCAAACATGAATTTCCTTTTCCTCAACATGACATGACATAAAACCTTAAACATAATCATGAACATTTCCTTTTTTTTTTCTTTTTCCTTTGTTGAATTCAGATCGTTAATTGAGACTTTCCTGACATGACATGACATGACGATGGATCCATCTACATAAAACCACAGTACTGGACGACGGGGACATCAGCGACACTCTCACCGGTCAACTGAGCCTTGGCCTAACATGATCGAATAGAAATACGATCGTCGGGGCTCCCTCTGGGCCTTCTCCCATAAATGGGCTCCCTCTGGGGCCTTCTCCCCTCACGATATTCTCATTCTTACCTCAAACCTCATAACCTCATATTCGCAATGACGGAAACACGATCGTCGGGCTCCCACTGGGACCATAACCCTCACGACGTCGCCACCATTAACGAGTTAGTCACAATCACTTCACTTCCTTCAACATTTTTTCATTCACATCACTTTATAAAAATCATGCATAACATAACATTTTGTTTTCGAAACCAAGCATGCAACATGTCTTTTAAATGTCTTCCTTAAATCATAAAAATCAAATAGACATTTTAAAATCATAATTTAATCATAAAAATTTCATAAACATTTAAAAATAATCATAATATCATAAAAACAGTATTTAGGGCACTGCCATGACCTTTACTAATTTCCCGGTGTAAAAAGACCGTTTTACCCCTGGACTAAACATTTTACGTTTTCGACTTTTTTCTTGATTTCATGACTCTAACATGTCCCAAATAATTATTTAAGCTTACGTAAATTTTTCCATAATTTTATTTGGCTTAAATGTTAAACTTTTTTTTTAATTATCTTTAATTAATTGTTTTAACTGCGTTTAATCCCGAAAAATACCAAACTTTAATATAAAATTCCTAAATTCTAAATTTAATCTTTTTATATTATTTTAGCCCTTATGGACCACGACTCGAACCCCGTGAGTCGTTTTCCAATTTTCTTCTTTTTAAAAACCCTATTTGACCTCTAAACTTCGACCCCGAGCCAACTTCCGATTTTCACGAGTTACCCCCAAACCATGTTGGTCCGAAACTTGCCCAACATCTTAAATTAACTTACTGGACCCTAACTTCATCAAGGAAAGCATTCTAATGCCAACAACGAGGTCCCTCTACACACACCTATGCTGGCCGAGAATTTCACTTTGTGTGGACTCTATCATGTGTGATCGTGTGGACCTAGCCGATGACTCAGGCCGTGAACCAGTGTCTTGTGCACCACCTAAGGACCCTAATGAACCACCCGGGCCCAGCCCGTGCCCCATGAATCGTGCCCCTGGCCCCTGCAGCCGTGCGAAGTCACCATAGCAGGACTCCTATATTCTCGGGTAGAGTCCTAGCTTGGCTAGGACTCTTTCCCGACCCTTAGTGCGAGTCCTAGCGTGGCTAGGACTCCCACCATGACTCACTCAAGGCATTGGCTAGCCCCTGGAACCAGCCAACCGAGCCCCCCGTCCCTGCACAACAAAACCGAGCCCCAAACTTGACAGCAACAAACGGTTCCTGCACGAGTTCTGGTTTCGTCTTTTTTTCTTGGTTTTAGTCGATTCATGTGTGGTGTGTGGGACTCCAAAACACGTGTAATACTTACCTATCCATGCCTAGACATCATGGCAGCCCCTTAGTATAAAAAAACGTGAGTCATGGCATCAAACAAATTGCATATAAATCACAAATCCAATGCATGCACAAGATGGTCTTTTTTTCGAAAATTCTGAATGTATACATGTTTGACTTCAAGCTTTTCATGCACACATACTTTAAACAATATTATGATGTAATGGATGAGAAAAGGGAGATTAAGGTGTGCCTTTGCGTAGTATACGCTCGAATAATCGTTGACGACGAAGAACGGGACGCCACAAAAGCCTTGGCTTGATGCTAAACTATCGAAAAACCCTTCCAAAAAAAGTGCAGCCGTGAGGTGGTGTTGCGTTTGGGAGAGTTTTCACCAATGAATCTAGGGTGGCCGATTGATTGAGTAGCTAGTGTAGGGTTTTGTGATTTCTTTGCACTTTAAATACTAATCTAACCACTAAATAGGCTTTAGGCCTAATAAGCCCCAAAATTCAAGCCCATTAGTTAAATTAGGATTTAAAAAAATATTAACCAAAGTTTTGATTAATTACATATGTGAATTTATTAGCCGGGTTGCCAAAAAGTTCGTATTTTAGTTGAAAAACCAACACCGATAAAATTTTCGTCTTGGCGTATAAAATCACCTCAAAGCCTTTTATTTTCAAAAATACTAAAAATCATCACCCTTAATTTAAATAATTAAAAACAAATCACCAATAAAAACATTTTCTATTTTTTTCAGCTCTCGGTCTCCGTTCCTCGATCGCAACTCGAATAACCTTTAAAAATACATTTTAATGCAACCATGTAGAAAAATATATTTTAAACATGCAATTATGCACAATATAACTAATTCATGCAATGAAAACATTTAATTAAAATACAAGGGAATTAAATAATTGCATGCATGTGGTTTGCGTGGACTCTTAAATTTTCGGGGCGTTACAATCTTCCCCCCTTAAATTGAATTTCGTCCTCGAAATTCGCTTATCCTTAATAACCCAAATACTTAGTGTTATTACTATTATAACCTCGAATTTAAATTTTTCATACGATCCCCAACAATAAAATATTAATAACCGAACTTATCGTATATTATTTTCCTTATTTTATACCCAAAATATTCATCAACTTATCATATTTCAACCTTAAATCCCAAACGCATCCGCTAACGCTTAGATTTTTTTCAAGCCTAATATTGTTTCATCCTTAAAAACCCTTGATTAAAATTTCTTATAATACTGAAACCGAGATATCCCAAGGTTCTACATATTCTTATAAGTCTAAATCCTCAAAATTCTTATCATTTAAACCATTTAATTATCGCTTATTTCTAAACTAGTTCCCAAATTCCTTAGCAATTGCAAAATAAATTCTTAATTTCCTCAAAAATTATCCTAATTGATCCTTAATTTTGAAAATCCTACGATTAACCCATAAGTTCTTGGCATTCTTATTCCCTTCTATAGGTTTCCCATAACATAAATTTCGAAAATTTAAACTTATTTACCCAAAAGTCAATTCATATAACCAATATTACATTTCATCAAAACTTAAAATCCCAATTTATACATTTTCTTATTCCCAAAGTCGTTGTAAATCCTCGAATCATTATTACTTATGAGTAATTCTCAAAAATTAATTCAACTAATAACCATGAATCATAAATATTTTCTTAGAAAATCTACGTGTCCCAAAGCATTCATAAAATTCACGATTAACTTATAGCCCAAAAAGTAAAACGTCAATACTAAAACCCAAAAATCACATAGTCCAATTCCACCACAAACAAACATGCGTTAAAATCAAATAATTTCTTAATTCATATCGTAACACGTAAAAAAATTCTAAAGCATAAAAATCATATATTATCATAAAACTATTAAACATGTGACGTGAACATATGATTCATATAATTATGCAGGTAACATCATAAAATCATATAAAGCATGTAAAAACTTACAACTTGAGGCTTGACGACTGATCTTTCCGGCGTTGATGGTGGCACAACCCTTTACAGGACCTTTGCTCTGATACCAACTGAAACGTCCTGCCCTTTTTATTGCTTTAAAAGTACTAGAAATTTTTTTTTTCAAACCTTACATAGCATCGGCCGAACTATACACATTGCATAAAAATATTTTAGAACCATTTTAAAATTAAAACCACCAACTACATATTTGAGAAATACATCCCATACTATATTCTCTCAAAAACCTCTCAAAACATAAATAAAAAGTCATAAAATCTTTTAACATAAATCATGAGTCATAAATCATAATGCGGAAAAAGTAGAAGCGCTGGTCCTCGGGTTGTGTGCGCCTTCAGTCCAGTCAAATCGCCCGTCAAGTCCTCCATCAATACCACCTGCATCCATCACACCTAGTGAGTCTAAAGACTCAACACACCATAATCTTGATAACGAGTAATACGTAATACAGTCAACATATAACGGTGAAAAATACTTGTACTTAAAATATCGTTTTCATGAAGATGCATAAACATAAACATTTTCGTAAACATTTTCATGATGCATAAAACTTTAAACATAAACATTTTCATGACATGCAAACATGAATTTCCTTTTCCTCAACATGACATGACATAAAACCTTAAACATAATCATGAACATTTCCTTTTTTTTTCTTTTTCCTTTGTTGAATTCAGATCGTTAATTGTGACTTTCCTGACATGACATGACATGACGATGGATCCATCTACATAAAACCACAGTACTGGGCGACGGGGACATCAGCGACACTCTCACCGGTCAACTGAGCCTTGGCCTAACATGATCGAATAGAAATACGATCGTCGGGGCTCCCTCTGGGGCCTTCTCCCATAAATGGGCTCCCTCTGGGGCCTTCTCCCCTCACGATATTCCCATTCTTACCTCAAACCTCATAACCTCATATTCGCAATGACGGAAACACGATCGTCGGGCTCCCACTGGGACCATAACCCTCACGACGTCGCCACCATTAACGAATTAGTCACAATCACTTCACTTCCTTCAATATTTTTTCATTCACATCACTTTATAAAAATCATGCATAACATAACATTTTGTTTTCGAAACCAAGCATGCAACATGTCTTTTAAATGTCTTCCTTAAATCATAAAAATCAAATAGACATTTTAAAATCATAATTTAATCATAAACATTTCATAAACATTTAAAAATAATCATAATATCATAAAAACAGTATTTAGGGCACTGCCATGACCTTTACTAATTTCCCGGTGTAAAAAGACCGTTTTACCCCTGGACTAAACATTTTACGTTTTCGACTTTTTTCTTGACTTCATGACTCTAACATGTCCCAATAATTATTTAAGCTTACGTGAATTTTTCCATAATTTTATTTGGCTTAAATGTTAAACTTTTTTTTTTCAATTATCTTTAATTAATTGTTTTAACTGTGTTTAATCCCGAAAAATACCAAACTTTAATATAAAATTCCTAAATTCTAAGTTTAGTCTTTTATATTATTTTAGCCCTTATGGACCATGACTCGACCCCCGTGAGTCGTTTTCCAATTTTTTTCTTTTTAAAAACCCTATTTGACCCCTAAACTTCGACCCCGAGCCAACTTCCGATTTTCACGAGTTACCCCCGAACCATGTTGGTCCGAAACTTGCCCAACATCTTAAATTAACTTACTGGACCCTAACTTCATCAAGGAAACCATTCTAATGCCAAAAACGAGGTCCCTCTACACACACCTATGCTGGCCGAGAATTTCACTTTGTGTGGACTCTATCCTGTGTGATCGTGTGGACCTAGCCGATGACTCAGGCCGTGAACCAGTGTCTTGTGCACAACCTAAGGACCCTAATGAACCACCCTGGCCCAGCCCGTGCCCCATGCATCGAGCCCCTGGCCCCTGCAGCCGTGCGAAGGCACCCCAGCAGGACTCCTATATTCTCGGGTAGAGTCCTAGCTTGGCTAGGACTCTTTCCCGACCCTTAGTGTGAGTCCTAGCGTGGCTAGGACTCCCACCATGACTCACTCAAGGCCTTGGTTAGCCCCTGGAACCAGCCAACCGAGCCCCCCGTCCCTGCACAACAAAACCGAGCCCCAAACTTGACAGCAACAAACGGTTCCTGCACGAGTTCTGGTTTCGTCTTTCTTTCTTGGTTTTAGTCGATTCATATGTGGTGTGTGGGACTCCAAAAACGTGTAATACTTACCTATCCATGCCTAGACATCATGGCAGCCCCTTAGTATAAAAAAACGTGAGTCATGGCATCAAACAAATTGCATATAAATCACAAATCCAATGCATGTACAAGATGGTCTTTTTTTTTCGAAAATTCTGAATGTATACATGTATGACTTCAAGCTTTTCATGCACACATACTTTAAACAATATTATGATGTAATGGATGAGAAAAGGGAGATTAAGGTGTGCCTTTGCGTAGTATAAGCTCGAATAATCGTTGACGACGAAGAACGGGACGCCACAAAAGCTTGGCTTGATGCTAAACTATCGAAAAACCCTTCCAAAAAAAGTGCAGCCGTGAGGTGGTGTTGTGTTTGGGAGAGTTTTCACCAATGAATCTAGGGTGGCCGATTGATTGAGTAGCTAGTGTAGGGTTTTGTGATTTCTTTGCACTTTAAATACTAATCTAACCACTAAGTAGGCTTTAGGCCTTATAAGCCCCAAAATTCAAACCCATTAGTTAAATTAGGATTTAATAAAATATTAACCAAAGTTTTGATTAATTACATATGTGAATTTATTAGCCGGGTTGCCAAAAAGTTCGTATTTTAGTTGAAAAACCAACACCGATAAAATTTTCGTCCTGGCGTATAAAATCACCTCAAAGCCTTTCATTTTCAAAAATACTAAAAATCATCACCCTTAATTTAAATAATTAAAAACAAATCACCAATAAAAACATTTTCTATTTTTTTCAGCCCTCGGTCTCCGTTCCTCGATCGCAACTCAAATAACCTTTAAAAATACATTTTAATGCAACCATGTAGAAAAATATATTTTAAACATGCAATTATGCACAATATAATTAATTCATGCAATGAAAACATTTAATTAAGATACAAGGGAATTAAATAATTGCATGCATGTGGTTTGCATGGACTCTTAAATTTTCGGGGCGTTACATCCCGAGAGTACACGGACCCGTACACGGATGTCTACACGGGGTCCGTGTCTGAGACGGCTGCGCGAGAATATTTTCCTTTCTAGAGTTTTAATTATTTTTGAGACTAGATTTTTGATATCTTTTTGACATATAAATATGTTTTGGACGAAATTTTACACACAATTCAGATTATTATTGATATTTTATCATTGTTCTTGAGCTTTCTCTCAAACAATTAAAGCTTTTGCTTTGTCAAACAAAAATCAAACTTATCAAAGTTTTTAACTTTGTGGCGTTTGTCGATCGTGCTTGTGCGGATTGTCGTCGACTTGTTCTTCGAAGGTTCGTTATAATCTCGGTTGTTTATCTCGTGATTATTTGTTGCTAGACTTTTTAGAGGTGAAAATCACAACACACACACTTGATTCAAAAGATCGGGACAACAACGATTCTTTGTTCGTTATTGAATTGAGGGCGCGATTTGATTTTAATCGTGTTTGCTATTCGTCGTATGTGTCCCACATGGGTTAGCAAGAGTTGTCTTGGGCAAAATATATATGAATTCACAATCCTCCTCTCATGAGCTAGCTTTTGAGGTGGAGTTAGGTGGATTCATATCATTCTATCTGTTGTTTGCCACGTCAATATCCTTCTGACAATCGTACACTATAACATTGCTGAAATGCGGCGTTTCCACTACATGTTGCAATCTGCTTTTGAACAGTTGTCGGTTGATAGCTACATTCCTTAACTGATGATGTGTCAAACTATTTTATCAGTTTGGCACAGCCGATAGAATTAACTAATAGCTCTCAACTAATTGTAGTAAAAATGATCAGTTCCAACTGATCACCCAGTCGACTACATAGTTCAGTTAGCTTAGTTCATTTTCCTTATCTGCGCACTAATTTTCAGTTAGGCAACCAATAGTTTGCATATTTTTAGATCAGTTCTTTTCAGTCTTCTTGATCGGTTTGTTCAATCTTTTTACGCTCGATTTGTCAAACTTCCAAAATTATGTTTTCAACAAATGGAAAATGTTTTTGTTAAATAATTATTTTTAATTATTTAAAATAAGGTTGATACTTTTTATTATTTTTGAAAATAATGGGTTTTGAGGTGATTTTATATGCCGAGACGTAATTTTTATCGATATTCGATTTTCAACAAAAATATGAATGTATTGACAATCCGGCTAATCATTTAACGAACTTTCCAAAACGAAATAATTTTTAAAAGCACTAATGGCTTATTGGTCCTAACTAACCTTGTTAATGGGCCTAAACTATTATAAAGTTTTATTAATTAAGTATATAAGCCTATAACCCACCCCATAACTCAATATACACGTCCCTCACCCCCCAAAAATTAACAATGACTCTTTTCTCTCAACATCATACGGCAAACACAAACACATCAAGGAAAAGCTTCGAAAATTTCAAGGAAAATTCACCCAACGTTTTCTCGTTGTCGTTCTTCGCTTTGTCAACGGATATTCGTGTGTTATACACACAAAGGCATGCCATATTATTTCCTTCACTCATTCATCACACCCTAAATAAGTATTTGAATATGTTTTTCATGATAAACAAGTACCCCTTAGATTTATTTTCGTTTTATACATCAATAAGGGTTTTAAAACTTGATTTTTTATCCAAAACGTGATTTATATTTACATGAAGGGGCTGCCATGATTAGGAACTGTTTATGGGTTGTTTTTACATAAGAATAGAGTCCTAATATGCACGAGACAAGCTTCACTCGAAGCTAGATTAAGCTGGAACAAGATGGAACCTAAATATTGTATTTTGTGGTGAAGGTGATCGGTTGAGGGGAACCATGGTGCATGGCTCGGCTTGAGGGCTGGGCTGGGCTGGGTCATGATTGGGTCAGGGAAGGAGTCCTAGCCACGCTAGGACTCGAGCACAGTGGCTGGGAAGGAGTCCTAGCCCGCAACTGTTGAGTGTAGCTGGTGTGCGCATGGGCCTGTGGCTCGGCCAGGGGGCTTAGGGCTGCGCTATGCTAGGTCTCTAGGGTCCTGAGAGTGTGCACAAGGGTTTGGGTCTGGGTCAGGGGCTGGCTCGATGGTTGGGGTCCTAGAGAGAAAAACGTAGAGTCCTAGTGCATGTTGGTTACTCGGCTGCAGCACTTGTTCGTGCAGGTTGCTTTGCCGTGGGCCAGGGCTGGGTCCTAAGGGTCCAGTGGGTTCATGACGGTCCAGGGGAGGTCTGATCCAAAGATGGCTTGGGCTGGCTCGAGCATGGCTCGTGGAAAAATGTAAGTTGGCTCATAAGTTGCTTAGCCTGGTTCGAACTAGGGTTTTATGGGCTAAAGTTTGAAACATGGTTCAACGAGGGTCGAATAATCGTTCACGAGGGAAAAATAAATAATAAAGTGTGGGGACCCGGACACTAATTCATTTTCTTAATCATTATTTAGATTCAATATAACAATTAAGTAGTGTGGGACATAATTTTTTTTTAAAATGCAAGTGCGGAAACGTAATGTTATCAATCGGATATACATGTCAAAATAAAAGTACAAGTCTTGTACAACATCTCTTTATCTGAAACTAGGGTATAACAACTATACATCAAGTACTGAATCCTATTCTACTTCTGAGCCCTGATCTCCACGCTAACCGTAATCTCTCATCCTCTTCCTGATCCGGATCCTGTCCCACCTGTTGTCATGCACACATACAGACACAACAACAGCCGGATAACTCCGGTGAGAAATACATCCCAGTATAAACAATGAATACATGCAATCATATAACAAATATAAAAGCATGAAACAGATATCAATAGCATGTATCAAATCAGAAAAACATGTATTGATATAAAGCTGTAAATAAACTCTGGACTCGTCATCTCAGACTCGACTCATCTCTAATCTAGGAATTCCGGTTCCTGGATATTACAATATACCGAATTTCAGCAATAGGAATGAATCAACTCCTAAGCGACATCGATATAGATCACATATCTAGTGTCTTGGCGACTCAGCCGAAGACTTGGCACATCAGCCAATGACTTGGCGCATCAGCCCATAACTCAATACATACTCTGCTACAAATCAATAGACTTAGCATATCAATCTCAGACATTGCAACATATCGAGGCAATGACAATTCAGTATATGATTTTGGGAAACTCAAGTTAAATCAAACTCGAGTTGTGCAATCCCGGATCAACATTAATTTATACCTTTCTTTTATTGTTCTGACGAAGTCGATGTCTCGAATTCGGATCTGTCAATACTTAATCTGGAAATGACAATATCGAGGAGTATAATATCAAAACACCACTCACTCAATATTGGATATAATCAGAACTCAATCAAATTCTGTTTCAACGGCATAACTGCACAAAATCAATATACCCAGCAATACAAATCAACAGATATCAATTTCCACAACTCATAATCGATAACAATACATTTGATATCAAATCTCAATCAAATCAATTCTGGAAAATCATAACAATTGCATACAGTATCTGTTCTTCAATCCGGTTTCAATTATACGATATGTTTTATGTCAAGAACACCATATATGAATCATATTCGATTCCTTCAACATCATATTTTCAAATCATAACAAAACGTAGTAAAATTACGTCCAGTTGCAGCTCTCGTCACTAGGAACACGGTACTGCAGTCGGATTGAAATTCTGACGGGCGAATCTTGCACAAACTTCAAATTCTTAAAATAAAAGGCGTAAGGATTTTTCACAACTTTGCTCGGCCCTTTTCTCTGAACCTTTCGTTCTTCTTTTCTGAATGTTGAAGGGAAAGACAACTTTCATATATGTATCATGCATGTCAAGGGAAAATGGCTCATCCTAAGTGCAACACGTCTCGCGTATATGCGCGACCTTCCTCGGCGCATATGCGCGAGACAATATGTCTCGGCGCGTCCTCATCACGGCATCTCGCGCATATGCGCGCCCTCGCTCGGCGCACATGCGCGAGGTTCTTCACAACTCTCTGTCATTCTCGCGCATATGTGTGCCCTCGCTCGGCGCATATGCGCGAGGTTCTTCACAACTCTCTGTCATTCTCGCGCACATGCACGGGGCCAGGTCACGCATATGCGCGAGGTTCTCTGCCTGCCTCGCGCATATGCGCCCCTTTCGGCCGCGCATATGCGCGAGGGGTCCAGTCCTCGCACATAATTCCAATCCTCTTTCCGGCTTTCCTGGTCTGATCCGTTCCGTCTATAATCACATCAATTTATCAACAAATCTTTTCAGATTACAATAATCAAAATCTCGGGCATTACAAAAAGTCTATGTTTTAAATTTGTGAAATTTATATTAAAGTTTAATTTAATTCAAGATTAAAACACATTAATAAGTTATAATTAAAGAATAAATAAAAAGCCCTCGATTTAAGCTAAATAAAAATACGAGAAAATTTATCTAAGCTTAAATAATTATTTGGGGTGGTCTAGAGTCAACAGAAATAAGAAAAAGTCAAAATCATGAAATTTCACGTCTAGGGGTAAAACGGTCATTTTACACCTAGAAAATAGTAAACGTCATGGCAGTGCTCTTAATCCTGTTTTATATGTTAATATGTTTATTTTAAATGTTCATGGAATTTTATGATGAAACGTTAACGTTAAAAGATATGTTGCATGCTAGGTTTAAAAAGAAAAATGATATTTATCTGCATGGATTTTATCAAGTGATGAGAATATGAAATGTTGAAGGATGTGAAGTAATTGTGACTAATACAGATACGGTGGTATGTTAGTACGTAAAGCCAATGCTCAGTTGACGGGTGAGACTGTCATTGATGTCCCCGTCGCCCAGTACTGTGGTTACATGTAGATAGATTCATCGCCCCCAATACGAATATGAAAGTCACAATTAACGATCTGAATTCAACGAAAAAGGAATATATATATGTATATGATGAATATGAATATTTTTATGATGATATGAATATGAATATATTTATGTTGATATGGAAAATGTTTAAGTTTATGCATGATTATGAAAATGTTATTTCACGTAAAAGTATTTTCACTGTTGCTTGTGATATGTGTACATATTATTTGTTATCAAGAATATGGTTTGTTGAGTCTTTAGACTCACTAGGTGTGATCGATGCAGGTAGATATGGTATATGATAATGGAGGTCTTGATGGTTGATCTGACTAGACTGAAGGTGCACATAACCCGAGGACCAGCGCTAGTAGTTTTCCGCACTCATGTTTATGATTTAGGATTTTAAATTTATGTTAAGGATATTTTTACGACTTTGATTATGCTTTTGAGATGTTGTTAGTTTTAGCAATATTGTTAAGTTAGGAGTTGAAAACGTTTGACAAATTAAGTTATTAAACTATTTCCTTTGGTTTTCAAATATGGTTGAATGTTTTATTTTTAAAATGGTGCAACTTATATTTTAAAATATATATATGTATATACTGATATTTCTGTAGAGCTCAAAATCAGTACACGTAAAACTCATGCATTTATTTAATTGTTAAATCATTTATTTAAATTTAAAATGATTTTTAGTGATGCATGATTTATTAAATTGCATTATTTTAAATTATTTATGCTTATGTGATGCACGTTAAAATATTTAACGAGTTTCATGTTTCAGGCGATTATTCGATGCGGGATCGAGGAAAAGAGACCGGTGACGATTTTGGCATTTTTTTATATGGTATTTTATTTTTAAGTTAAGGTTAGGCATATTAATTAATTTAATAAGTTTCAGCATTTTAAAGCCTAAATTATGTATTTAGTGAGTTTAGAATTTTGAAACTTTTAAAGTTGGCTTTGTGCATTTTATATTGTTAAAAAGGAGAATTTTATAAAATTAGTGTGTATTTATTTTAATTGAGGAGTTGTTTAAAATTAGTGTGAGTTGATATTTTTTATTAGCATTTTAATTAGTTAATTTAGCAATAATTTCTCCTAATTAAAACACACACACACTATACACACACTCACACACACACTTACACGTTTTTACACACACCAAAACACACAACACACACCTACACATTTTATTTTCAAAATTTGAGAGCAAAACCTAGGGTTCCCTCTACCATAGAGCAGCCGCCCCCTCCCTCGGATTTTCCAGCAAGATTTTGTTGAGTTTTCTTCAAAGAAAATCACGCCACGTTCGTCCCGGATCGCCTCTCGCATCCTTCCCGCTTCGGTGTCGTCGCTCGGTAACGTTAAAAATTTAAAAGCATGTATATTCTATTTTTCCTGCGTCGATCTCGTCATATTATGCGTTGTGTTGTTTATTATGCGTAAAAATCCATGTGTGATGTGCAAAGTTTGAGCAGAAAATTGTCGGATCGATTTTTGAAACGTTTTTTGATTTAAAACTCGTAATTTGCTGTAATTTGAATTACTGCGATTTTTTTGGTCGGGTTTCTGGAAGAACTTTCAACATATGAAACGTAAAACTTTTTGATACCTTCGATTTGACAGTAAATTCGAAATATTTGGATAAGAAATGAGTGAGTTGTGATTGTTTTCGTGGGACTGTTCAAACTGCGACTTGGCTTATATATATATATATATATAACATTCCTCTTCAGAAATGAGGAATCATCAGAGAAAGAGACCGAAGAAGCTCCGAAGATCCTTATGCCTTTTATGAGAAATCCGCCCGTCCGATTTTGAATCCGACTTCGGTATTGAGTTCCTATCGACGTAGGCTACAACTGGACGTAAGTTTTACTACGTTTTGATATGATTTGAAATTAGGGTATTGTCAGAATCTGATATGATTCTTATATGATGTTCTGGTCATGTTAGACATCGTATAATCGAAACCGGACTGAAGAATAAATACAATATGGAATTGTTATGATTTTCGGAGTTGTTTTGGAATCGATTTGATATCAGAATTGAATTATTACCGATTATGAGATGTTAGAATTTATATCTGACTGAGATGATATTGCTGGGTATATTGAGATTATGACGTTATGTTGTTGAAACAGAATTTGATTGAATTCTGATTATATCCAGTATTGTTTGATTGGCGTATTGATACCGTACCCTCGATATTGTTATTGTCAGATTGAGTATTGACAGGCTTTGAGTTCGAGACTTCGACAGAGTCAGAGTATCAGAAAGAAATGTATAAATTAATGTTGAGTTGGGATTGCACAACTCGAGTGAGGTTTGACTCGAGTTTCCCTAAATCACATACTTAGTTTATTGCATTGATATTTGTAATTGATGAGATTGATGTTTATAGTCTATTGATTTATAGCCACTGCATGTATTGATTACTGATTCATTTAGTCATTTGCTGATTCGCCTAGTCACCGCATGATTCGTTTGGTTATTGGCTGATTCGTCTAGTTATCGACTGATTCGTCTAAACTTTGGCTTATTCGCTTAATTACTGGCTGAGTCGTCTAGTTATTGGCTGATTCGCTTAATTCTTGACTGATTCGTCAATTCTGCGGCTGTTTCGCCCAGACACTGGATATATGAATTATATCGATGCCGTTTAGGGTTGATTCATTCCTATCGACTGAGATTCGATATAATTATCAATATCCAGATATTGGGATCCCTAGGTTAGAGTTGAGTCGAGTCTGAGACGACGCGTTGTTTGAGTCGAGTCTGTGATGACTAGTTGATTTACAGTTTTATATCATTCATGTTTGTTGATTGGCTGCATGTGAATGATATTTGTTATATGCTTTTGTATTTGTTTTTATATGATTGCATGTTTACATTATTTATACTGGGATTTATTCTCACCGGATTTATCCGGCTGTTGTCTTGTTTTGTATGTGTGCATGACAACAGGTGGGACAGGTTCAGGGTCGAGGAGATGAGGAAAGATCGTGATTAGAGTGGAGGCTCCGGACTTGGATTAGAGATAGGGTTAGACACTTGATATTAGCTGTTAAACCTTAGTTGAATAAATGTATGTAGTACAGAACTTGTACTTTTATACTGAGATGTATATATGTTTTATTTCACTACGTTCCGCATTTTAAAAAAAATTTAGACCCTGTTTTATAATTGATTAATTAGTCCCAATTATGATTAAGAACATGATTAGCGTCCGGGTCCCCACAACAGGTGGTATCAGAGCGATAGATCCTTTAGATTGAGATAGAAGCTAGTGAGCGGGGTAGATTGAGTTTTCTTTCCTTGCTTGTGATTGCTAGTATGCTTTACTGCTTTATATAATACATGTTACTTGACTTATCTGAATTGATTTTGTAATATGTATTGTTGGAAACGAATTTGAATCGATTCTCGATTAGCAGTAAGATGATCGGAGGAGGGACTGAATTGAAACAGGTTTATTGGATTGGGGGTACTAATCCATTTGATTATTAGATATGCCTCCTCGAAGAATACCAGAACAGGGTAGCACATCGAATCCTCCAATGGTTGTTACAGCCACTCCAATGGAGACATTATTGAAAAGGTTTCAGTCGTTCAAACCACCGACTCTGAAGGGTACTGAGACATCAGTTGAATGTGAGAGTAGGTTAGATAACATTGAGATGCTGTTTGATTCACTGGATTACAGTGATGAGCGCCGAATTAAATTGATTGGGCACCAGTTGCTTGATGTTGCAAAGAACTGGTGGATTACGATGAAGAGGGCCTTGGAGCATCGAGGTACGACTATTACCTGGGATGTATTTAAAACTGAGTTTTATCAAAGATTTTTTCCAGTGTCGTACAGGAAAGACAAGGGGGCGGAGTTTGCCAATTTGAGACAGGGTCCGCTGAACATTGAAGAATATGTGACCAAGTTCTCTACCTTATTGAAGTTTGCTCCCCATGTGGCTGGAAATGACGAAGCCATTGCTGATCAGTTCATCAATGGCTTGAATCCCGATATATTTACATCGGTGAACACAGGGCGACCGAATAACTTTGCTGGTGCTATGAATAGAGCAAAAGGCGCTGAAGCGGGCCTGATAAGGCAGAGAGGAGCTGCAGATGTTCCTCCCGCACCGAGACCACAGCAACCACCTCCCCGATTTGAGAGTGATAGTAGCAGTGGTGGAAAGAAAGATTTTCTGAAGGCTAGAGGAAAGCAGTTTAAGAAGTCTGGCGGCAGTTCTTCTAGCTCCAGTGGTTCCAAACAGAGTTATACCGGAACTTACTGCGGAAATTGTGGAGGGAGACATTCCACTGAGCAATGCCAAGGAGTACTTGGTAGTTGCCACTTCTGCAAACAACAGGGACATTTTGCCAGAATGTGTCCACAGAAGGGTTCTCAAAGATCCCAGGGAGCCGAATCATATGGATCAGCGGCACAGTGGAGTAGACGATCAGCTGCTGTTCCTTCATTTCAGCCAGCACCATCTCAGTCACAGCAGAGGCCAGGAGGAAGCCAGACAGTTGGCCAGCCTCCTAGACAGCAGGCCAGAGTATTTGCTTTGACCAAGGAACAGGCTCAGGAAGCACCAGATGATGATGTTGCAGGTAACTGTTCTTGATGTAGTAATCCTGCTTTAGTATTGATAAATACGGATGCTTCCTATACGTTTATTTTTGAACGATTTGCATTGAGTCATGCATTACCTGTTGAGTTTTTATCTACTGTAGTATATCTCTTTACTGTTTGGGGAGAGTTTTTATATCAATGAATTCTGTAAAATATCGTATACTACAGTAGGATGAGAATGAGATTGAGTTAGATCGTGTGGTAGCTTGTATTGTACTAGTGTTGTCTGGTTTTGAGACTGCATTACTGATATTGATATGCTGACCAAGTACAGAGCTACCCGAGATTAGTTCCAAAGATGGTGAGAATCGGACCTGAGATGGCCAAGGGATGAATAGTGTACGATAAGGATTCTAGATTGAGAATTCCTTTGATGATTCGTACTATCTATAACTCGATTATTACAGAAAGGAACAGAGGGACTCCTTATGTATTCAGTTGATTTACTGAAGTTGAGTCTATCATTGGCTGATTTACCAATGATAAGAAAGTTAATAATGTTTTCCCCGTTAAGACTTCTAGTTCGATTCCAATCAGAGAGATTGATTTTAGCCTTGATTTGATATCAGAAATAGATTGCATCCTGATTGAGACAGATTGCATTCAGGGTATGTTATATCTGAAGATGATGTATCTGTTGAATTTAGCAAAATTAAACCGGAATTATTTGGCCGAGGTGGATATCAGTGTCAAACATTTGCGGTTTATGAGTTTAGCAGATCAGTACCGATGAGTGATGTTTTGAATCTGATTGAAGCTTGCTGTTGTTTTGAATCCGTGTTTGAATCAGGTAAATAATACTGTATTGTATATGAATAACCAATCTGTTGTTCCAGATGTTCCGAATTTAAAATGATAAATATTGCCAGACAGTGTGCAATAATCTATGCGGTATGCATTTTGATAGCTGAAAAGGTGTTGATAGAATGCTTGAATCTGCATATATTAGAAGTACAGGATGATGTACAAATAAGATCAGACGATCAAGAGTTATGTCAGAAGAGTGATTAGACTGCATTGAATGCCAAAATTGACTATATCATACCATGATTTTCGGTTGATTTTGTATTTTTGGCAGAATATATTATAAACTCCTTCACCTACTGTCTATAGATTGACGGATAGTCGGAGCAAACTATCCGGATACTGGAGAATATCCAAGGACTGTAGTGCTGGATTTTAGCACTAGTGGACATGATTTATTGTCATTTATGAATTATAGTACAACCACAGCTATCAAACGAGTATTGAAATTACTTCTTTTGAAGCGTTGTACGGAATGAAATGTTGATCCCCTCTTTATTGGGATGATATCTCTGAGGTTCCTGAGATCGGACCTGGCATGATCAGAGATATGACTGGAAAAGTGAAGCTGATTCAGAAGAAAATGAAGGCAGCCCAAGACAGACAAGCCAAATATGCCAATGTCCGACGACGACCGTTGGTATTTGAGGCTGGAAACCGAGTATTTTTGAAAATTTCACCTTTCAAAGGAATTGTCAGATTTGGCAAGAAAGGGAAACTATCTCCATGATATATTGGGCCGTACGAGATCTTGAGAAGATAGGAGATCGTGCCTATCGACTAGCTTTAATCGCCTTCATTATATGGGATACATGACGTTTTTCATGTTGTTCTTGTGAAAATACCTGTCTGATGCTTCACATGTCATCCAACTCAATAAGGCCGAGTTGGATGAGACATTGAGTTATTTCGAAAAGCCGATTCAGATTCTTGATCGGAAGGAAAAGTAGCTCAGAATGAAGACTATTCCACTTTTGAAAGTTCGGTGGAGTTAACATGGCATTGAAAAAGCAACTTGGGAAACTGAGTCTGATATGAGACAGAGGTTCCCAGTTTTATGTCACTAAGGTGAGTGGTTTACTTAACTTCTTCTATATACCTTCTTATGATATGATTGATTGCCTGTGATTTCGAGGACGAAATCATATCTTAGGGGGGGGGGAGAAATGTAAGGCCCGAGAATTTTATCCTATTAATCTGAAATGATTTGGATATGATTATATACGGAAAGGATCGGACCGGAAAAGACGAGATAATGCATGAAAATGTGCGAGGAACAGTAGCCCTCGCGCATATGCGCGACGTGGGCAGAGGACCTCGTGCATATGCGCAAAGTGAGTCGCGCATATGCGCGAGTCTGTACAAGCGAAGTCCAGAGGACCTCGCGCATATGCGCGGAGATGAGTCGCGCATATGCGCGAGCTGCTGAAAGGCTTATCCACGAGACCCGTAGGTCTCGCGCATATGCGCCAATATTAGTCGCGCATATGCGCGAGACGTGCAGTAGGCACACCGAGCCACTTGGCTTATTGCATGCACGAGATATATATATTTATATATATATATAACATTCCTCTTCAGAAATGAGGAATCATCAGAGAAAGAGGCTGAAGAAGCTCCGAAGATCCTTACGCCTTTTATGAGAAATCCGCCCGTCCGATTTTGGAATCCGACTTCGGTATTGAGTTCTATCGACGTAGGCTACAACTGGACGTAAGTTTTACTACGTTTTGATATGATTTGAAATTATTGGATTGTCAGAATCTGATATGATTCTTATATGATGTTCTGGTCATGTTAGACATCGTATAATCGAAACCGGACTGAAGAATAAATACCATATGGAATTGTTATGATTTTCGGAGTTGTTTTGGAATCGATTTGATATCAGAATTGAATTATTACCGATTATGAGATGTTAGAATTGATATCTGACTGAGATGATATTGCTGGGTATATTGAGATTATGACGTTATGTTGTTAAAACAGAATTTGATTGAATTTTGATTATATCCAGTATTGTTTGAGTGGCGTATTTATACCGTACCCTCGATATTTTTATTGTCAGATTGAGTATTGACAGGCTTTGAGTTCGAGACTTCGACAGAGTCAGAGTATCAGAAAGAAAGGTATAAATTAATTTTGAGTTGGGATTGCACAACTCGAGTGAGGTTTGACTCGAATGAGGTTTGACTCGAGTTTCCCTAAATCACATACTTAGTTTATTGCATTGATATTTGTAATTGATGAGATTGATGTTTATAGTCTATTGATTTATAGCCACTGCATGTATTGACTACTGATTCGTTTAGTCATTGGTTGATTCGCCTAGTCAACGGCTGATTCGTTTGGTTATTGGCTGATTCGTCTAGTTATCGACTGATTCGTCTAAACTTTGGCTGATTCGCTTAATTACTGGCTGATTCGTCTAGTTATTGGCTGATTCGCTTAATTACTGGCTGATTCGTCTAGTTATTGGCTGATTCGCTTAATTCTTGACTGATTCGTCAATTCTGCGGCTGTTTCGCCCAGACACTGGATATATGAATTATATCGATGCCGTTTAGGGTTGATTTCATTCCTATCGACTGATATTCGATATAATTATCAATATCCAGACATTGGGATCCCTAGGTTAGAGTTGAGTCGAGTCTGAGACGACGCGTTGTTTGAGTCGAGTCTGTGATGACTAGTTGATTTACAGTTTTATATCATTCATGTTTGTTGATTGGCTGCATGTGATTGATATTTGTTATATGCTTTTGTATATGTTTTTATATGATTGCATGTTTACATTGTTTATACTGGGATTTATTCTAATCGGAGTTATCCGGCTGTTGTCTTGTTTTGTATGTGTGCATGACAACAGGTGGGACAGGTTCGGGGTCGAGGAGATGAGGAAAGATCGTGATTAGAGTGGAGGCTCCGGACTTGGATAAGAGATAGGGTTGGACACTTGATATTAGCTGTTAAACCTTAGTTGAATAAATGTATGTAGTACAGAACTTGTACTTTTATACTGAGATGTATATATGTTTTATTTCACTACGTTCCGCATTTTAAAAAAATTTTAGACCCTATTTTATAATTGATTAATTAGTCCCAATTATGATTAAGAACATGATTAGCGTCCGGGTCCCCACAGTTTGGTTCGGGGTTGGCTTGGGATGTAATAGAAGTCCTAGGAAGCTAAACGATGTCGAATTACGGGTTATTGTTGTATTGAAATTGCTTGTCGATGCTTGGGGACGTTTGAGGTGTTTGTACAGGTTTGAATCAATGTAGTAGCATCATAGGATGAGTCTCTAGGTGTTGGTTCATGGTCCTTAGGCTTGGATTGAAAGGGTGAATGATTAAGTTAGTGAATTTTCGTGAATTTCCAAATACAAAGGGAATTTGCTTAGCCGGACCCGTACATGGACCCCGTACCCCCTCTTTAAAAAAAAATTATTTGAATATAAATTATAGGATTTGTTTTGTGGTTATGAATATAAAACATAGGATTTGTTTTGGGGTTCTATTTCATGGTTTAGTACGATTAAACGAGGTCAAGTCCTGAGTGATCTAGAATGTCATAAGCTGTTTATTTACTTTTGCAGTGAGCACGAGTACCTACGTCTAAGTTATAAAAGATAAGTATAATGGCCCGAAAATTCATGTTCGAAAATTTGCGGAAAAAATTAAATTTTTTTTAAAATAATCAAAATTGCCTCATTCACAAAATCAACTGATAAATCAAGTTTAAATGTTCAAAATAGCAACGGAAGAAATTATTACTCGCCAAAATAACAAGTTAAAGTAATCCAACAACTGTTAAAATGTTTGAGCATAAAAATGGCGAATGCTGTAAATGAGGTCCTCGGGTTCCACTACTGCCAACCCAAGCTAGTTCACTGGTCCCCGCCCTCGGCCCCGACATCATCAGTACCTACAACAATCAAGTCTAGTGAGTCTAAAGACTCAGCATGCATATATCGTAAATAACGAGTAAATAATATAGTAAAATTTCATGGGAGTAAAATATCATGTCATGAGGCATAATGTGAAAATAACTTGTCATGAGCAATTATAATACGTGCATAACTGAACTGAAAATCACAGTGAAAATGTTTGCTCCTTGGAGCCCTGTAATAAAATTACATGTAATAATTTTCTGTTGAGATTATGGTCTACGCAAGTGGCCCCTGCACTGAACTGAACTGAACTGACCTGGTAACTGGCGATCGGGTGAAGTAATGAACGTCTGATCAGACTAATGCCACAGTATACTGGGTGGTACATAACTGAACTGACCGGTAACTGGCGACCGGATAATACAATGCTCCAATGATAGTGAAATGGCCACAAGCAATATCGCATAAATCTCAAAAATGAATATTTAATATTTTTATGCACGTAATATAATTAACTAGCATAATGAAATATCCTGTATTATTTTACCACATGGATTGGATCGTTCCCAGGCTCGCTGCGACCTAAATTTATCATGAAAAATATGCAAATGATTTTCCTGAGCAAACTTTGTAATTGAATCCAAAAACGAGACAATTACGCCCAACGACTTCGTATTTAATCATGACTCTGTGCCAACCCGAACCAACACCGAATCATCATTTAGTCATGATTAAAATACACTTAAAATGATGACATAATGCTCCTAAAATGACAAGGGCCGAAATTTTGGTGAATGGAGGCCAAAACATGAAACGCTCTTTCGAGAGTCAATTTGGCACATCGCACCGTAATTCTTCGTACGACCTCTAAAATGATCCGAATCACAAACGGTCAAAAACATGACCTTCCCAACTTGATGAGGCACTGTCCAGTCCAAGACCATAGGCTAAAAGCCAACCAATAACTCGAATGAGCCACTGAACCTAAGCAGCAAGTTGCTGTCCACAAAATACAGTAGCTGTGCTTTGGTTTCCTTGCGTTGTTTGCGAGGCTAATGGCCATTGGAGCTTGAACCACCGACCAGAACCTCTTACCAACACCCTACGGAATGATTTGAACCATGGCTAAGGACCCTAGGCCAGCCACAATTCGAACCAAAACCGAAACAAGCCAAGTGATTCCACCCGAGAGCACACCTTCATGCGTGGGGGTGCTACGATTGTTCAGCTGTCATGGACCATTCCATTGACCATTTGATTGATCATGGCATGATCTAGACATCAAGGGGCATGGTATGAACCGAGGCTAAGGGATAATGAGCCAACCAAGATCAACACCAACACCCATACTCAAAACTACACTTGCAGGAAAAACAGAAGGGCCGAAAGAAGAATGGGTTGTCCTTGTCTTTTTATTTAAAAACCGATGCAACCATGGACCAAGCCTCAAAAGGGCAACTTGGTCACGTCTTAGACATGTCAAGGAGGGATTCTAACCATGGCTACAGCCCCTAGGGCAGCCATGATCAGAAACCACACCTTAGGTAAGAAAACAAGAATCGAATAATGCAAAAATCTGCACTATGGGAGTTGCTGTCCATTTCGTCTTGCTTGCGGCGAAGGGACTACCACCGATGGACCAGCACCTCCCTAACACACCCTAGTTCATGTTTAAAAGCAGCCTTGAGCCCCTGGAAATCGAGCCATATCCTGAACCATCAAAAACATACCCAACCATGAAGGCATAGGAGAAACCGAAAAATTCTGTACATAAGTTTTCGAAATGTGCTTGATAAAATTTCGGTTTTGGCTATCAAAGCCATGATCATGTAAATGTTTAAAAATCATAATACGACTTGATTGAAGAGTCAATAAAAATATAAACATGCCTTGATTCGTTTTGAAAAGAAACGAACGAAACGACGACGCGGCGCGGAGGAGGCGGAGTGATCTTCTTGATCTTCCTTCTACTCAATTATTTTCTCACTTACTCAAGCTATGAGGCTCACGTTTTTTGCTCTGAAATGCTCTCAATTTTTGGTGATGGGGGAGGGGAAATGATGGTTAGGAGAGCGAGGGGAGTTCCAATAATAAAGGGGTTCAAATGGCATGACCAAATCTACCTCTTTTGAAATTTGAAATTGTTTGATATCAAAATGGTTGTTGGAGGGAATAGATGGGGTGTGGCCGATTTTCTCATGCTAAACTAGGCTAGGATAATGATCTAATATTAAATAAATGGTGGTAAATAAATGAAGGGATTATCATGTTAAGAAATGACAAGGAATGGGTCAAAGGGGTGAGTTGTCAAAGAGATGTTGTATCTCCAAGGGGGTGGCCGAAATTTGGTAATTAAATGGAGGGGAAATATTGTTTAGTTAGTAAATTTTTTAAACCTTAAGAGCCTTACCTATCCTTTAAATAATTTAAGGAATAAACACTTAACCATGGAACCCAAATGAACTTATTTCCTACTTACCTCAAGTTACTTAAATAATTCCTTAAACCTCCTTTTAACTTAAATCAACTTATTAGCTAGTTAAAATAAACTCTGGGAATGATTCTTAATCTTAAATTTTATCTCAAAACTCCAACTCCAGTCCGGCCTCACTGAATTAACTGAAAAGATAAAAATTAAACTACTGCATAAAATATTAGCTTTAAAGAAAAGCATTTAAATACTCATGCAATAAAATCATTTTAATTTAAAATACTAGAATTATGCATGGCTTATACGTAGTCTAATTTACGGGTTCTACAACTCTCAACCCCTTAAAAGAAATTTCGTCCTCGAAATTAAAACTTACCGAATAACTCGGGCTACCGACTCCTCCTCTCTGGCTCAGACTCCCACGTAGCTTCCTCCTCTGAATGGTTGAGCCATTTGACTTTCAATCGCTTAACTAGCTTGTTCCGAAGCTTCTTCTCCAGCCTGTCTAAGATCTGCACTGGTCTCTCCTCATAAGACATGTTCGGAGTAAGCTGCAACGGCTCAAAGTTCAAGACATGCGAAGGATACGATAGAAACTGGAATACCATGAAGTCGGACTATCTCCCGAATATACAACTCTGCATACTGAATCATGGTGAAAGTCGTCTTAATAGGCAAGAAGTGCGCAGATTTGGTAAGACGATCTACAATCACCCAGATAGCATTTGATCCTCTGACTGACTTCGGCAAACCGGTCACGAAGTCCATGGTAACATTCTCCCACTTCCACTCGGGAATAGGAAGAGGCTTGAGCAAACCTGCTGGTCTCTGATGCTCCGCCTTCACTAACTGGCAAGTCAGACACTCGGATACAAATCGTCTGATGTCTTTCTTCATCCCAGGCCACCAATACAATGACTGCAGATCTCGGTACATCTTCGTACTCCCTGGATGAATACAGTACGGCAACATGTGGGCCTCTGATAGAATATCTGCTTGAATAGAACCACTGCTGGGAACCCACATCCTGTCTCGGTATCTCACAATACCGTCGCTGACTGAATACAAGACACTGCCCTTGGCTTCATCTCTCTGCTTCCACTTTGCTAACTGCTCATCTGCTTTCTGACCACTGCGAATACGGTCAGGAAGAGAGGATTGAATAGTCAAGGTAGATAGACGAGGAACTCTACCTCGAGGATATGGCTCTAGATCAAACCTCTGCATCTCAAGCTGAAGAGGTCTCTGAATCGTCAAATGAGCCATCACTGCGACTTTTCTGCTCAATGCATCTGCAACTACATTAGCTTTACCCGGGTGGTAGCTAATGTCACAGTCATAATCCTTCACAAGCTCCAACCAACGCCTCTGACGCTTGTTCAGCTCCTTCTGGGTAAAGAAATACTTGAGGCTCTTGTGGTCGGTAAAGATCTGGCACTTCTCCCCATACAAATAATGCCTCCAAATCTTCAAGGAAAAAACCACAGGCGGCTAACTCTAGATCATGGGTAGGGATAGTTCTTCTCATGAGTTTTCAACTGTCGAGAAGCATACGCTATCACCTTCCCATGCTGCATCAATACTGCGGCCCAAACCGAGCTTCGAAGCATCGGTATATAAAACGAAATCTCCGAGCCCTGACGGCATGGCCAAAACTGGTGCTGATATAAGAGCTTGCTTCAAAATATCGAAGCTCTTCTGGCACTCCTCGTTCCACACAAATTTAGCATTCTTCTTGGTCAATGATGTGAGTGGAACGGCAATAGAGGAGAATCCCTTAATGAACTTCCGATAATATCCTGCTAGCCCAAGAAAACTGCGGATCTATGATGCATTCTGCGGCACAACCCAATCTCTGACTGCGGCAACTTTCGCTGGGTCTAGCTCAATACCACTGCTAGAAACAATGTGGCTTAAGAACGCCACCTTCTCTAACAAAAATTTGCACTTACTGAACTTTGCGAATAACTTGTGCTTCTGCAAGGTCTGCAGCACTGTGGTCAGATGTCTGCTGTGATCCTCCTGATTCTTGGAGTAGACGAGAATGTCGTCTATGAATACTATCACAAACTGGTCAAGATACGACTGAAATACGCGATTCATGAGATCCATGAAGATCGCTGGCGCATTCGTCAGATCGAACGGCATCACAAGGAACTCATAGTGGCCATAACGAGTCCTGAAGGCAGTCTAGGAAACATCAGCATCTCTCACCCTCAACTGGTGATAACCGAAACGCAGATCTATCTTGGAGAATATCGAAGCTCCCAGCAACTGGTCAAACAAATCCTCGATCCTCGGAAGTGGGTACTTGTTCTTCACTGTGACCCTATTCAACTCCCGGTAGTCAATACAAAGCCTCATAGAGCCATCCTTCTTCTTCACAAATAAGACTGGCGCGCCCCATGGTGAAAAACTCGGGCGAATGAACTCCTTGTCAAGAAGTTCCTGAATCTGCTTCTTAAGCTCTGCCATCTCTGTCGGTGCTAGTTGGTACGGTGCTTTGGAGATCGGGACCGTACCCGGCATAAGCTCTATAGAAAACTCCACCTCTCTCTCCGGTGGCATACCAGAAACGTCCTCTGGAAAAATGTCTAAGAAGTCTCTAACAATCGGAACATCTGCGGCTGAACTGACTGGGTGCCTCGGGGACAGATACAAAGGTCGCTAGAAACGCCCGACACCCTCTATGCATGAGCTTCCTAGCCTTGACATAAGGAATAATGCACGGTAAAGGAAAGTACATGTCCGGCTCGAATAAGAACTGGGTCATTCCAGGCGGTCGTACTAGAACAGATCTCCGCTGGAAGTCAATCAAAACTCTTTCCGCAATAGCCAGTCCATCCCTAGAATGATGTCAAACTCTGGTATCGGCAACACGATCAGATCCGCATAAACGAGTTTGCCATGGAGCTCAAGATCTATCTCTCGGATCACATTGGTAGCTGCCATCTCCTCACCAGAAGGCAATACTATTGAATAGGCTACATCTAGCCCGATGCTCTTAACTTTGAGAAAATTAGCAAATGCCTCCGAAATAAATGAGTGAGTGGCCCCTGAATCTATCAAGGCCTTCGTAGCGGAACCAGTTATAAATATTCTCCTTGAAAGGTTGGAATACTAAGCTGAACCCAATAATCATAAGAACTAACTTATAGACATGCAAAGGTCAAAGTTCTTCTAACCAAATTCCCGAAAATAATACTGAGTAGAGCATGCAATCCTATCGCAATTCTAAGTTCAAGATCTCAATCCCGATTCCCAAAACATTAAATCCCAAATGTAAACTTAAAGCTTAAATGTACCTATCATGAGCATCGTATCTGGGTTCGTCTCCGTAGCATGGAGAGCAAAAACTCTGCCTTGGGTAGGCAGATTCCTTTGAGGGCACTGCAGCAACATGTGGTCTGGACTGCCACACTTGTAACACTTCCCTGAGCCAAACATACATGCTCCAGGATGGCGACGTGAGCACTTAGGGCAAACTGGGTGCTCAAAAGTCCTCGGGGCTGGGCGTCCCAGCTGCTGCTGCTGCTGCTGACCTCTGTTTCTCGGCGGTCCGTGAATAGGCCTCTTGTTCTGCTGCTGATGCTGCTCAGGAAGAGGGCGGTGTGGTACTGGACTGGGCGCTTGCCTTGGCGGTCTCTCTCGATATCACGCTAATCCTGCTCTACGGCTAGAGCTTTGGAGACAGCGACCTCATAAGTAGTAGGGTCAGACACCCTAACATCACGGTGCAAGATCGGGCGTAAACCCACCAAGAAATGCATCAACTTGGCTTTGGCATCATTCGCGATCAGGGGCACAAAATGACAACCCCTCTCAAACTTACGGATGAACTCCGTAACAGTCAGATCTCCCTGTCTCAGGCTCATGAACTCAGTGGTCAACCTGGTGCGCACCTCCTCAGTGAAATATTTGGAGTAGAATACCTCCGTGAAGCGTGTCCAGCTCAGTGTAGCCAAGTTCAGGGCTACTGACGCTCCTTCCCACCATAAGCGGGCATCTCCTCCGAATAAATATGGGGCACATCGGACTCGGTCTGCATCTCCAAGCTCCATGAACTCGAAGATAACCTCGAGGGACTTGATCCAGCCCTCGGCAATCATGGGGTCCGTCGTCCCTGAAAACTCCTTAGGACGCATCTTCTTGAATCTCTCATAGACAGCCTCGGGCCCTGTCGGCCTGGTCGCCACAGCATGGTTCCCCGCAAACTGTACGAAGAACTGAGTTATCCCAGCTAGCATCTGGGCACTCATGTCAGGTGGAGGGGGTGGTGGAGGTGGTAAATCTCTCTCCTGCCTCTGCTCCTCCCTGTCCTCTTGGCGAGGCTCCTCATTTCTAGTTCGCTCGAAAATGCGTCTAGGGGTCATACTGTTCCATACATAACCCATACGTAACCAACATGCATAATTCCATAATTTATTTAAATTTAAATACCGAACAATAAAATAAATCTGGACGTAAATTAATTCATGAAAACATGCTGTTAAATAATTCATACTTTGAATAAAATGCGTAAATGTAAAACTTACAGACTGAAGACGTGACTTCGTGAGCTTCTCGTGGTCAGTATTAGTACAACCCTTTACAGAACCATTGCTCTGATACCAGCTATAATGGCCAGAAAATTCATATTTGAAAATTTGCGGAAAAAATTAAAATTTTCTTTTTTTAAATAATCAAAATTGCCTTATTCACAAAATCAACTGATAAATCAAGTTTAAATGTTCAAAATAGCAGCGAAAGAAATTATTACTTGCCAAAATAACAAGTTAAAGTAATCCAACAACTGTTAAAATGTTTGAGCATAAAAATGGCGAATGCTGTAAATGAGGTCCTCGGGTTCCACTACTGCCAACCCAAGCTAGCTCACTGGTCCCCGCCCTCGGCCCCGACATCATCAGTACCTACAACAATCAAGTCTAGTGAGTCTAAAGACTCAGCATGCATATATCATAAATAACGAGTAAATAATATAGTAAAATTGCATGGGAGTAAAATATCATGTCATGAGGCATAATGTGAAAATAAATTGTCATGAGCAATTATAATACGTGCATAACTGAACTGAAAATCACAGTGAAAATGTTTGCTCCTTGGAGCCCTGTAATAAAATAACATGTTATAATTTTCTGTTGAGATTATGGCCTACGCAAGTGGCCCCTGCACTAAACTGAACTGAACTGACCGGTAACTGGCGACCAGGTGAAGTAATGAACGTCTGATCAGACTAATGCCACAGTATACGGGGTGGTACATAACTGAACTGACCGGTAACTGGCGACCGGATAATACAATGCTCCCATGATAGTGAAATGGCCACAAGCAATATCGCATAAATCTCAAAAATGAATATTTAATATTTTTATGCACGTAATATAATTAACTAGCATAATGAAATATCCTGTATTATTTTACCACATGGATTGGATCGTTCCCAGGCTCGCTGCGACCTAAATTTATCATGAAAAATATGCAAATGATTTTCTTGAGCAAACTTTGTAATTGAATCCAAAAACGAGACAATTACGCCCAACGACTTCGTATTTAATCATGACTCCGTGTCAACCCGAACCAACACCAAATCATCATTTAGTCATGATTAAAATACACTTAAAATGATGACATAATGCTCCTAAAATGACAAGGGCCGAAATTTTGGTGAATGGAGGCCAAAACATGAAACGCTCTTTCGAGAGTCAATTTGGCACATCGCACCGTAATTCCTCGTACGACCTCTAAAATGATCTGAATAACGAACGGTCAAAACATGACCTTCCCAACTTGATGAGGCACTGTCCAGTCCAATGGCCATAGGCTAAAAGCCAACCAAGAACTCGAATGAGCCACTGAACCAAAGCAGCAAGTTGCTGTCCACAAAATACAGCAGCTGTGCTTTGGTTTCCTTGCGTTGTTTGCGAGGCTAATGGCCATTGGAGCTTGAACCACCGACCAGAACCTCTTACCAACACCCTAAGGAATGATTTTAACCATGGCTAAGGGCCCTAGGCCAGCCACAATTCGAACCACAACCGAAACAAGCCAAGTGATTCCCCCCGAGAGCACACCTTCATGTGTGGGGGTGCTACGATTGTTCAGCTGTCATGGACCATTCCATTGACCATTTGATTGATCATGGCATGATCTAGACATCAAGGGGCATGGTATGAACCGAGGCTAAGGGCTAATGAGCCAAACAAGATCAACACCAACACCCATACTAAAAACTACACTTGCAGGAAAAAGAGAAGGGCCGAAAGGGGAATGGGCTGTTCTTGTGTTTTGATTTAAAACCCGATGCAACCATGGACCAAGCCTCAAAAGAGCAACTTGGTCACGTCTTAGACATGTCAAGGAGGGATTCTAACCATGGCTACAGCCCCTAGGGCAGCCATGATCAGAAACCACACCTTAGGTAAGAAAACAAGAATCGAATCATGCAAAAATCTGCACTATCGGAGTTGCTGTACATTTCGTCTTGCTTGCGGCGAAGGGACTACCACCGATGGACCAGCACCTCCCTAACACACCCTAGTTCATGTTTAAAAGCAGCCTTGAGCCCCTGGAAATCGAGCCATATCCTGAACCATCAAAAACATACCCAACCGTGAAGGCATAGGAGAAACCGAAAAATTCTGTACATAAGTTTTCGAAATGTGCTTGATAAAATTTCGGTTTTGGCTATCAAACCATGATCATGTAATGTTTAAAAATCATAATACAACTTGATTGAAGAGTCAATAAAAATATAAACATGCCTTGGTTCGTTTTGAAAAGAAACGAACGAAACGACGACGCGGCGCGGAGGAGGCGGAGTGATTTCTTGATCTTCCTTCTACTCAATTATTTTCTCACTTACTCAATCTATGAGGCTCACGTTTTTTGCTCTGAAATGCTCTCAATTTTTGGTGATGGGGGAGGGGAAATGATGGTTAGGAGAGCGAGGGGAGTTCCAATAATAAAGGGGTTCAAATGGCATGACCAAGTCTACCTCTTTTGAAATTTGAAATTGTTTGATATCAAAATGGTTATTGGAGGGAATAGATGGGGTGTGGCCGATTTTCTCATGCTATACTAGGCTAGGATAATGATCTAATATTAAATAAATGGTGGTAAATAAATGAAGGGATTATCATGTTAAGAAATGACAAGGTAATGGGTCAAAGGGGTGAGTTGTCAAAGAGATGTTGTATCTCCAAGGGGGTGGCCGAAATTTGGTAATTAAATGGAGGGGAAATATTGTTTAGTTAGTAAATTTTTTAAACCTTAAGAGCCTTACCTATCCTTTAAATAATTTAAGGAATTAACACCTTAATCATGGAACCCAAATGAACTTATTTCCTACTTACCTCAAGTTAATTAAATAATTCCTTAAACCTCCTTTTAACTTAAATCAACTTATTAGCTAGTTAAAATAAACTCTTGGAATGATTCTTAATCTTAAATTTTATCTCAAAACTCCAACTCCAGTCCGGCCTCACTGAATTAACTGAAAAGATAAAAATTAAAATACTGCATAAAATATTAACTTTAAAGAAAAGCATTTAAATACACATGCAATAAAATCATTTTAATTTAAAATACTAGAAATATGCATGGCTTATACGTAGTCTAATTTACGGGTTCTACAATAAGGGTTTGAACTCACGTTAGTATGTGCAGCAGTGGCCCCAAGCGAGATCCAACGAATCCCTCAACGCCAAGTAAGTATGTTCGACGTGCAAAAGAAATATTTTCAAGTTTTTGAGGTGTGCTAATTGTCTTGTGACCAAATTATGTATGGGATTGGAAAGCGATAAAGTATGATCAGGGACCAATCCACCCCGTTAAATTATGAACGGGTTTAAATCAGGATTGGAAAGCGGTAAAGTATGCAAGGGACCAATCCACCCATTAAATTATGAACGGGGATCTCATGTATGTGGCAGTGGATCTTCCCTATCAGCCCAGTACTGTGATTTAGTCTGATCAGGCGTATTTATGTATGGGTCACTTGCTTTGAAACATGCCTCTACGCAAAATGATGAAGTTTATGTATGTACAATTATGCAAGCATGTTTAAGAAAAGTTTTATGTTGATGGCACGTCTATGTTATGTATGTATGTTCAAGTTTAAGTGCTAGTTCTAGTTCCAGTATGTACGTTCTATTTTAAAGCTGCATGTGATTTTATTACGTATTAATCGTTATTCTTAGTTTATACGTGTTGAGTCTTTAGACTCACTAGACTTGATAGATGCAGGTGATGATGAATTTGAAGAGACGAGGGGTGAGGACCAGTGAGCTGGCTTGGACTGAGCGGGAGGCTAAACCCGAGAACCGCATTATTTTAAGTTTTATGAAATATTCAAAATACTCTGATTTCACGTTTTGTTTATGTTGTTAAAACAAGTACTTTTGTTAGAAAACTTTATTGGTGATCAATTTATTTGCAAATACTTTTGAGTGGACAGTTCGTTTATGGTCACAATTTGAAAGTTTATTGGTATTTAAGAAAATTTTTATTTTTCCGCAAATTTCAAGTAGTTCAAAAATTACGGTACGTTACAGTTGGTATCAGAGTGGCGTTCTTGTAAAGGGTTATGCCTACTGCCAGTTGCGAGAAGCTCACGAAGCCACACCTCAAGTCTGTAAGTTTTAAAGTTTTGAGTTATGTTATGTATTAAGCATTAAGTCATGATTTTAGCATGTCATGTTTCGAGTTCAAATTACGTGCATCTTATGCTATTGATAGTATGTTCTTCCATATTGGGTTTATGTAATGCCCAAGATTTAATTACTGTAATCAGACATTACTTAATTGACAAAATTAAGGTTATAGGAGCTCACGTGGAGAAGCCGGGCGTTGGTACAACACAAGACCAAAATGTTGTACAGAACTCTTGGCGCCCGAGCGGTAGAAAGAGACCACCCGAGCGCCAATGCACCATAAAAAATGAAACTCAGACAGAACGTCTGGCGCCCGAGCGGTAGAATATTACCGCCCGAGCGCCAGTAGATGATAAGTTGAGCATCCGGACAGAACACTCCGCGCCCGAGCGGTAAAGTATGAACTGCCCGAGCGTCGCTTAAGAATTGTGAAAAATAGCCACGTTGCTTCAGCATGCATATGAGATATATATATAACCTCAATTCCTTTAGAACTTAGCAGCAAGAATTCGAGAATCTTTCAAAGAAATCCTTACGCCTTTTACCTTGTAAATTTGTGAATTGTGCAAGATACGCCCGTCTGATTTTCAATCCGACTTCAGTACTGTATTTCTATCGACGAGAGCTTCAACTGGACGTAAGTTTTACTACGTTTCGATATGTCTTGGAATTATGGTATTATCAGAAACAGATATGATTCATATATGATTTTCCTGACATGTTAGACATCATAGAATCGAAGTCAGATTGAGAAACAGATTGATTATGAAATTGTTATGATTTTTCAGAAGTATATTGATTGATATTGGACAGATTTGGATTATTGATTGATTTTAGATGGTATTGGATATTGGTTATAGATTGTAATTGATATCTGTTGATATTGTATTGACGGGGATATCGAGATTATTCCGTTATGTCGTTGAGTTTGAGTTAAATTAAGAATTATACAGATATTGATTATAGACCGTGATATTGTATCTGTGATGTTGAGATTGATGGGGTTACCGAGACTGTATTGTTATGCCGTCGAAACATCAGTAGATTGATTTTGATCAGATTCAGTATTGAATGAGATTGTAGCATGATATCATTGATATGGATCAGATTATGTTTGATTTGAGTACTGATCAGAACAGGTCTTGAATTGAGTTATACATTGATACAGTGTATTCGATATTGTTATTGACATATTGATTTGATAGGCAGGGAGTTCGAGACTTCGACTGAGTCAGATCGACAGAGCGAAATGAAAGATATAAATTGATGTTGATGCGGGATTGCACAACTCGAGTTAGATTTGACTGGAGTTTCCCAAAATCACATACTTCATCTTATTGCATTGATATTTGCAATTGATGTGATTGTTATCTTTGGTCTATTGATTTATGTATTGAGTCATAGGCGCATCGTAGGCGATTGATCTCGTGACAGAGGGGCCTGATAGTGATAGAATAGTCGCTGGGCCATTGCATATTGTCACATAGGTTCGGCAAGATATGCCAGGGCTGATGTGCCTAGTCTTGGACAGTACCGCTAAGACACCGAACGTTTGGTCATATCGATGTGACTTAGAAGAAGAGCGACTTCTATTTCCGATATTCGGTATAGCTAGGACCAAAGTCCGTAATAATAACGTACCATCACCACGACCGAGGGAGTAGGTGAGAGATTGTTACGTTATTATTCAGATCGGGATCCCTAGATTAGGATGAGTCGAGTCAGAATCTAAGAGTCACAGAGTGTGATTCAGAGTTTGTATTGATTCAGGTTTCTGATTTTGATACATGTTATGAATATTTGTTTCTGTTATATCTGTTTATATGAAATGCATGTATACATGATTTATACTGGGAATGTAATTCTCACCGGAGTTATCCGGCTGTTGTCTTGTTTGTATGTGTGCATGAAAACAGGTGGGACAGGATCAGGATCAGGAAGAGGATGAGAGAGGAGAGTTAGCGTGGAGATCCGGGCCCAGAAGGAGAATAGGATTCAGCACTTGATGTCTAGTCGTTGAACCTAGTTATGATAGGTACATGTAGTACATGACTTGTACTTTTATATTGACATGTATATTAGATAGATTATTATTACGCTTCCGCATTTATATTTAAAAAAAATTTAGTCCCACTTTTCTTAATTGTTATATTGGACATTAATAATGATTAAGACATGAATTAGCGTCCGGATCCCCACAGTTTACGTGTTGCGTAAATTGTTGGAACTGTATGCCTCCTAGAAGCTTGATTAACCGTGAAGTAAGGGATGAGGACAGGGAGACTGCTCCTCCTCCACCACCACCAGATATGCAAGCACAGATGCTTGCAGGTATGACTCTGTTCTTCGCACAATTTGTGGGGAACCAGGCTGCAGTTGATACCGGGGCTAGGTCCAGACCAGAGGCAGTGTATGAGAGGTTCAGGAGGATGAACCCAAATGAGTTTTCGGGGACTACTAACCCGATGATAGCTGAAGGATGGATTAAGTCCATCGAGGTGATATTTGATTTCATTGAATTGCAGGATGCAGACCGGGTTAGGTGCGCCACCTATTTGTTGACTGGAGACATCGGCTATGGTGGGAAAGTGCATTAGTGTCAGTTAACTTGAAAACACTGACGTGGAGTGGATTTAAGGAGGTATTCTACTCCAAGTACTTCACTGAATAAGTACGATCCAGACTTACCAGGGAGTTCATGACGTTGCGTCAGGGAGACAGCAGCGTAGCTAAGTTCGTGAGGAAGTTTGAGAGGGGGTGTCATTTTGTGCCCCTGATAGCTAATGATGCCTAGGGGAAGCTGAGGCATTTTATGGACGGTTTGCGGCCGATCTTCCGCCGCGATGTGAGAGTTGCTGGTCCTAATACCTATGCCATTGCCATATCTAGAGCCTTGGCGGCAGAGCAGGACCAAAGGGATATTGAGAGTGATAAGCAGGGCAAGAGGCCCTATCAGACACCGTAGCAGCAACAGCATCAGCGACCTCAGTTCAAGAGGCCATTCCAGGGACAGCCAGGGAGAAAAGCCACTTCAAGGACCGCCGAAAGGCAAGGGTCCTGTCCCATGGCAGCAAGCCCCTCAAAGGCCGGAATACCCAGTGTGGTCGAAGTGCAACCGCCAGCACCAGGGACACTGTCTATATGGGTCGGGCAAGTGCTTCAAATGTGGAGCTAGTGATCACATGTTAAAGGAGTGCCCACAGTGGAGGCAGCCAACCTAGGGGAGAGTGTTCGCCATGCATGCTCAGGAGGCGAACCCAGACACGACGCTATTGACTCGTAAACTCATTTAGTTAAGCACCGTATTATTCGGCCATGCATGTTTTGAATTGTATTTGGGATTTTAGTGTGTTAGTTAATATTTTTGGACTGGGATATAAATTTCTTCTATGCTTGAGGTTGACGGTTAGAATTTGGGATATAAGTTTGTGTGTGCTAACGTCTCTCAGGAAACATTTTCATAAAGAGAGTAGCCGCGAAGGCCCTGATAGACTCAGGAGCCACCCACTCTTTTATTTCAGAGACATTCGCTAGTCACCTGGACGTCAAGTCTTTTGGACTCGACGTGAGTTATTCAGTGGCAGTCCCTTCAAGGGAAGAATTGTCAGCTACTAGTGTGGTCAGAAACATCAATCTAGAATTGTAGGGCCACCTAGTGTATGTCGATTTGATCGTTTTGCCGATGCCAGAATTTGACATCATTTTGGGAATGGACTAGCTGACGAAGAACAGAGTTCTTATCGATTTCCAGAAAAGGTCAGTGTTAGTAAGATCTTTGTGCATGGAGCAGTTCCTCTTTGAGCCAGAAATATGGAGGAGTTTCCCTCGCATGATCTCTTGCATGCAGGCGCGGAGACTTGTTCACAAGGGTTGTCAGGCTTTCCTTGCCAGCATCATTTCTGCACCTTACGTACCCCCTCCGTCTATAACTGATGTACCAGTAGTCAGAGATTTTCCTGACGTCTTTCCAGATGACGTCACAGGCCTTTCACCAGAGAGAAAGGTGGAGTTTTCAATTGTCCTTGTGCCAGACACTATGCCAATCTCTAAGGCACCGTACCGGTTAGCTCCAGCTGAGATGTTAGAGCTCAAACAGCAGATTCAGAAGCTCCTAGACAAAGAATTCATACACCCTAGTTTCTCACCATGGGGCGCACCAGTGCTCTTTGTGAAGAAGAAAGACGGGAGCATGAGGCTGTGTATCGATTACCGAGAACTGAACAAGGTAACTTGTTCAATCAGTTGCAGAGAGCTACAGTGTTCTCTAAAATATACCTTCGATCGGGGTATCACCTGCTGAAAGTGAAGGATGCAGATGTTCAAAAGACAGCTTTCAGAACCAGATACGGGCATTACGAGTTTTTAGTGATGCCGTTTGGACTGACGAATGCTCCAGCAATTTTTATGGACTTGATGAATCGAGTATTCCAGCCCAACCTAGATCAGTTCGTCATAGTGTTCATCGACGACATTCTTATATACTCGAAGAGCCATGAAGAGCAGAGTCAGCATCTGAGTACAGTTTTGCGGGTTTAGAATTCTGGTTGGAGAAGGTAGCATTTTTGGGTCACATAATATCTAGCAGTGGTATTGAGGTGGATCCAGCTAAGGTAGCAGCAGTCAAAGATTGGGTTGAATCGAAGAATGCGTCAGAGATTCGCAGTTTTCTAGGCCTAGCAGGCTACTACAGGAAATTTATTCAAGGGCTTTCTTCGATAGCAGTGCCACTCACTTCACTGACGAAGAAGAATGTTAAATTCGTGTGGAGTGATGAATGTCAGAAGAGCTTTGATACTTTGAAGCAAGCTGTTATTTCAGCGCCAGTGTTAGCCATGCCATCAGGGCAAGGAGATTTTGTGCTATACACCGATGCATCTAAGCTCGGGTTAGGCGCAGTGTTGATGCAGTATGGTCGGGTGATAGCTTATGCGTCCAGGCTGTTGAAGGTGCATGAGAAGATTTATCCGAATCATGATCTTGAGTTAGCTGTCGTTGTCTTTGCGTTGAAGATATGGAAACATTACTTGTACGGCGAGAAATGCCAGATATTCACTGATCACAAGAGTCTCAAGTATTTCTTCACGCAGAAAGAATTAAATATGAGACAAAGACGGTGGTTTGAGTTAGTAAAAGACTATGATTGCGAAATTAGCTACAATCCAGGGAAAGCTAATATTGTGGCAAATGCCTTGAGCCGAAAGGTTGCAGTCGTAGCACAGTTGTCAGTGCAGAGATCTCTTCAATCAAAGATTCAGAGATTAGGGTTAGAGGTTTATCATAAAGGCAGAGCTCCTAAACTGTCTAATTTGACAGTCCAGTCTTCCTTGCTAGACCGAATCCGTGCAGGTAAATATTAAGATGAACAGTTACAGAAATGGAGACTTAAGGATAACGCCAAGGGCAGTGTACTCTACTCAGTGTCTGAGGGTATTGTGAGATTCAGAGATAGAATGTGGGTGCCTAGTGTTGACTCGATCAGAGAGGATATTCTAACAGAGGCACATGCATCTCCATATTCCATTCATCCAGGAGGTACCAAGATGTACAAGGATTTACAGATTCTGTATTGGTGGCCAGGTATGAAGCGAGATATCCGTCGATTTGTGTCTGAATGTCTAACTTGTCAGCAGGTGAAGGCAGAGTATCAGAGGCCAGCAGCAATGCTTAAGCCACTCCCTATCCCCGAGTGGAAATGAGAGAATATCACCATGGATTTCATTGTTGGATTGCCGAGGTCAGTCAGGGGAACCAATGCTATTTGGGTTATAGTGGATCGACTTACTAAGTCGGCACATTTCTTGCCAGTAAAGACGACTTTCTCCATGACGCAGTATGCGGAGCTTTATATCAGGGAGATAGTCCGATTGCACGGAATCCCAGTTTCTATTGTGTCCGACAAGGACCCGAGGTTTACATCGTCCTTTTGGAAGAGTTTGCATGCAACCATGGGGATGAAGTTGCTATTCAGTACAGCTTTTCACCCGCAGACAGATGGCCAGTCTGAGCGAGTGATTCAGATTTTGGAGGATTTATTGCGAGCCTGTGTGATCGATTTCCATGGGACTTGGGAATCTAAGCTACCTCTAGTGGAGTTTACCTACAGAAACAGTTTCCAAGCATCTATTGATATGGCCCCCTATGAGGCATTGTATGGGAGGAAGTGCAACGAAGTCGGTGAGAGATCAGAACTTGGATTATATATTGTTCAGCAGACTACAGATGTGGTGGTCAAGATCCGAGACAGGATGAAGACCGCCCAGAGTTGTCAAAAGAGTTATGCCGACAAGAGAAGAAGGGATCTAGAGTTTTCCGTAGGCGATCACGTTTTTGTAAAGATTGCACCCATGAATGGTGTTATGAGATTTGGGAAGAGAGGCAAGCTTAGTCCGAGGTTTATTGGACCATTTGAGATTCTCGACAGAGTTGGGACCCTAGCTTGTCGTGTAGCCTTACCGCTGAATTGGGCCGGTGTACACAATGTATTCCACGTCTCGATGCTAAGGAAGTACCTAGCTAATTGCAGCTTGCTCCATATCTGTCGTATGAGTAAAGACCTATTCAAATTTAGACAGACAGGAACGTACACATCGAAACAAGGTGACCAAGTTGGTCAAGGTTCAGTGGTTGAACCAATCAGTGGAAGAGACCACATGGGAGACCGAAGCAGATATGAGGAATCGCTACCCAGAGTTGTTCGGTAAGATTTAATTTCGAGGACGAAATTTATATAAGTGGGGGAGGAACTGTAGAGCCCAAAATCAGTACACGTAAAACTCATGCATTTATTTAATTGTTAAATCATTTATTTAAATTTAAAATGATTTTTAGTGATGCATGATTTATTAAATTGCATTATTTTAAATTATTTATGCTTATGTGATGCACGTTAAAATATTTTACGAGTTTCATGTTTCAGGAGATTATTCGATGTGGGATCGACGAAAAGAGACCGGTGACGATTTTGGCATTTTTTATATGGTATTTTATTTTTAAGTTAAAGTTGGGACATATTAATTAATTTAATAAGTTTCAACATTTTAAAGCCTAAATTATGTATTTAGTGAGTTTAGAATTTTGAAACTTTTAAAGTTAGCTTTGTGCATTTTATGTTGTTAAAAAGGAGAATTTTATAAAATTAGTGTGTATTTATTTTAATTAAAGAGTTGTTTAAAATTAGTGTGAGTTAACCTTTTTTATTAGCATTTTAATTAGTTAATTTAGCAATAATTTCTCCTAATTAAACACACACCCACGTTACACACTCACACACACACTTACACGTTTTTACACACACCAAAACACACAACACACACCTACACATTTTATTTTCAGAATTAGAGAGCAAAAACTAGGGTTCCCTCTACCATAGAGCAGCCGCCCCCTCCCTATGATTTTTTGGAAAGATTTTGTTGAGTTTTCTTCAAAGAAAATCACGCCACGTTCGTGAGTACAAGTATGCAAGCATGTTTAAGTAAAGTTTTATGTTGATGGCACATCTACGTTATGTATGTATGTTCAAGTTTAATTTAAAGTTCAAGTTCCAGTATGTACATTTTATTTTAAAGCTACATGTGATTTTATTACGTATTACTCGTTATTCTCAGTTTATAAGTGTTGAGTCTTTAGACTCACTAGATTTGATCGATGCAGGTGAGGATGAATTTGAAGAGACGAAGGATGAGGATCAGTGTGCTGGCTTGGACTGAGCGAGAAGCTAAACCCGAGGACCGCCTTATTTTAAGTTTTATGAAATGTTCAAAATAATTTGATTTCACGTTTGGTTTACGTTGTTTAAACAAGTACTTTTGTTAGCAAACTTTATTGGTGATCTCTTTATTTGCAAATACTTTTGGGTTGACAGTTTGTTTATGATCACAATTTTAAAGTTTATTGGTATTTAAGAAAATTTTTATTTTTCCGCAAATTTCGAGTAGTTCAAAAATTACGGTACGTTACAATTTCGGCCGAATCATGGAGGGAGAAAAAAAAATTCTAGTACTTTTTAAAAAACGAATAGCGGATGTTTCACATCTTCACTAAGCCTCTACTAGAGATTAAGTTTTCTTAATTTTGAAATATTTTAGGGCTTATTGATTTGTTCAATGCTTAATTTAGGGAGAATGACGATCTTTAGTTAGTTTACTGATAAGACATACGTCAGTTGCTCCTAAACTGAATTGATTTAGTTTCAAACTGATCCTTCAGTACTCGAACCATTTGATCTTATCAATTAAGTTAACTAATTTTAATTCAGTTAAGTTCAACAATGATATTCGTGACTAATTAAACTATGTTATTTCAAAAATAGTTAATTTCAACTTATTCTTATTACTATTTAACTGCTTAGATTCAGTTTCTGAAATAAGTAAAACGATTGAAAGATCTGACTTTATTGTCAAACTACTCACGGACTGATACGTGTCCGAAATTTGAAATTCACGAATATGTATGAGTAACCGCTCTACTCAATTGTAGTTTACGAATTCTCAAAGTCTAACTCTCAAATCTTCAGAAGCAAATCACTTGCATTTTTCTCTCTTACAGAAAATTTACTACAAATAGTATCCCAAACTCCCGCATTTATTTTGAACGTTGTTGCAGTCGATTTTGTTTCAATTCTCTCCATCAACGATGCGCAGCCAGAGGATTGTATAAGAAGATTGAATCTTCTTTTCTTCGCAAATTTCAAGAATTGGCTACGCAAGCGATTTATTCTCAAGAACTTCTGTCAATCTACGAGTCTAGCTCGTTAACTGATGTTAGGAAAATTATCATGAAAGGTCAACAAACACTCTACAGTTGTTGTTGAAGAATTCTTCAGGAATTTGTTCCAATTTCCAATTTAAAGGTCTCAACCTTCTCAGAGATAACCGCTTCAAATATTCAAGAGATGCAGACTCTGTTATCAGCCAATGGAAAGCTGATTAAAGTATCAGAATCCAAGTGGGAACTGAAGCCGGAATTTCAGTTGCTTGCAGATATTGCTACCAAGGGTATCTTGTCCAAGGTTGTTTCTTTTGTGGCCTTGACTCTCAAGAAATATCAGGTGATGACAGCCATCATCAAGGGGACAAAGATGAACTAGTCATCCATTCTATCCAATACCATGAAGAACATGGTGCATTCGACCAAGCAATCGAAAGGGTTTGTGCTACAGCTGAGCAAACTAATCGAAAATTCCAGACTATCTCTGGAATTAGCTTCGATAGTTACAAAATACAAGATCTACAATGCTCAGAACGTTTAGTTCAAGAAAGTTGGAGAAGAGAAGTTAGTTGTCAAGATGAAGAAGATTGTTAAATCTAAATCTGCTGCTCCTCATAAGCCCAAGAGGAAACTGGTCATCCAGACTAGTGATTCGGAGAAGATTCCTTCTCCCCCGCTGATTAAGAAGCCAAGGTCTCAGAAGACCCAGCCTACAGCAGCTCCAGGTGCCCTATCTGAGCTTAGACTACTTCAAACTGGAGCTCCCCATTGTCAGCAGTTCGCATCCAATCAGTCCAACCAGTTACAGAGTTCAAATCCAAGAAGAAATAAGACTATCCTCAAAAAATAGTAACCGAATCTTGAGAGACTTCCAGACTGAATGGAATCTCAGCGCCTCTCACTACAGTTGTCCGCCCGACAATTCTTCCACTGGCACGGCCAAAAATTGTGCTCATCAGAGAAGTGGTGGACACAACTAGCTCAGGATTAGACTTACCTCATGCCTTGACTGATCCAAATGCAAGTCCAAGCTTATAGAGGAGCCAAGGCCGATAAACTCCATTCAGACTCAGATCGATCTCATAATGGATGAAAAAAATGAGTATGCAAAGCTGAAGATGGAACATTACGGTGAATGGGTACAGTTTCTGACTCTAACCCACGCCAAGCAGCTGAAGAAGAAATATGTTCTTTAAAAGTTTATCTCACTAGAGTCAGCAGTTCTAAAGGCAGTTAAGGCCACTGTAGTCGCTCAAGCCATGAAGAGAAGAGCCTATTTCTTCGATCCCATGAGAATCAAGAGGCTGACTAAAGCCACTACTGAGCTGAAGATGAACTATGATCCACCTGGTCCTACTGCTTATGCCGACAGGGCAGTCTTCCAACAACTGGACTATGATTTCATCACTCTGTAGCTGAAAGTAAAGAATTTGGAGATGTGACAGAATCTGCATATTCCAATGGAAACCAGCAACCCAATACAAGTTGAGGAGTTCACACAAGTTGAAGTTGTTGCTCAGACTTCAACTAAACCATTTCCAACTGACTCAGCTTTGTAACAAACTTCTAACAAGGATCCAAGGACAATTTGTAGCGTCTACTCATTTTAAAAGTGCGAAAATATTTTTTTTTAAAGCTCACATTTTCAAAATAACATTTAAAATAACCGTAATTATTTGACAATAAAAATGGCGCAGTTTAAAGTAACCAAAATCATCCAAGATCAAACGTAAACATAAACGAGTAAAAATCGTAAAATCATCAATGTATGAAAATATTTAACTCCTCTCAAAACTCATGAATCATAATGCGGAAAACATGTGGTCCTCGAGTCGTGCCATCGCACCAGGTCTACCTACTCAAATTTCGGCACCTCAAGTCTTCTCATCGTCAGGATTACCTGCATCACACACGCCTGGTGAGTCTAAAGAAAGACTCAACACACCTGTACCAAGAATAACAAGTACATATACATGGTACAAAGCAGTAAAAAATACCATACTCAACATATCTTTCATGAACTTAAAAGCATAACATAAACGTGTGTCATCTCATGTCATCATATACGTATGCATTTTCATTTAATTGAATTCAGTTTATTAGTTGTGACTTTCGTATCAGCTCTATCGTATCAACTCTATCGATGGATCCATCTACGTATAACCACGGTACCGGACGGCAGGGACACCAGCGACAGTATTACCCGTCCACTGAGCCTTGGCCTCAGCTCATCATATCTCATGTCATCGTATACATATATATCGTCGGTCACAACCAATTCTCATCCTTTAAAAAACATCATCATATTCACCACTTAATAAAAACGTGCATATATGTAATTTTTTCCGTAAAATCAAGCATGCACCGTATTTATCATAATTTCATAAAACTCATAAACATGATGCATAATTGTTTAAAATAATATAATTTTGTGCGCAGGGCACTGCCTGGACCAAAATCTCACCCCTGGTGCAAAATGATCATTTTGCCCCTGAAACCCAAAGTTTACCGCTTTTCCCCTGGACCTCTAAAGTTGACCCGAAACTTACCAAACTCCTTAAAAAATCCGAAAACATATTAGAAAATCATTCTTAGATGTAAACTCGAGCCCAATACCAAACTTGACCGATTCGTTTTAAAACTTGGACCAGGGCCCCGGTTTCAACCCGAATCGATCCGAAACTTATAGGCTGCTGGACATTTTACCAAAAAGGTCCTAAACCCATCAAGACTAAGGCCCTAAACATCTCGTTCATAACCTATAGGCTGCTGGACATTTTACCAAAAGAACCCAATCGAACCCTAGGTGCACCCTTTCCATATTTACGTCCCTATCCCAAAACCAAATGGACAAGCAATGACACAACCTTCCCTAGACCACCCTAGGACACCTCTGGACCCAAGGAACTCACCACTACACTCCCATTCAAGCCGCAGCCGACCCCGATTGATAACACCCTAGAGAACCCAACTCACGGCCTTATCTCCTAACTCACGATAGATCGGATTCGAGGGTGACTCCAGCAACATTCGAGCCCTCCTCAGCCATGACTCAGACCCAACATGGTTTGGTCTAAGCCTTGGATCGACCCTTGCACAGCCAGCCCCCACCCTTTGCACGCGATCTACCCCAACCCGAACCAAACTCCTTGCTCCTAACGTACAGCCCATACAGCTCGATCCCAACATAATGACAGCATAATCTCGACCAAAGGGACCCTTAAGTACGTCACATGACAGCCTCCTTGCAACAATATCAAAGAAATAGTGAGTTGTGATCAAGAAGATGCAAGAACATATATCAAAATAAAAAATTCCTCATGTGTAAGGCTGGATCGAAAGTTCTTACATGATTTATCACACAATTAACATAATATGGCGTGATGATACATAAAAGAGAATACATGCGTAAGTTTGATGATTCCTACACAAGAACGTCGAAGAGATGAGCAACGGGGAAGCGCCGAAAAATTTTTGATGCAAGAACAAGCTATGGCCGAAGCTTTCTTGTTGAAGGCTTGCTGAAAACTGAGAAAACTGATAGGGGGAGGGTGTCGGCTGGTTGGGGAGAGTTTAGGTTTAGGTTAATGAGATTAAGGTGTTAATTAAATAGTAATTTAGTAGATAATGGGCCCTAAATTGCCAATTAAAATTTTAAAAAGAATTTTAATCCCAATAAGCTTAAAATTAGGCCCATTTAGTCCAAACACAATCTCGAAAAATATTTCGTTTAGGTACATTATTGAAAATATTAGCCGAACCTTCAAAAGTCCTTCGTTTCGATAAAATTTATGTACCGCTGAAAAATATGCTCTTGTGGGTAAAAATACCCAAAAAAGCCCAATTCTTGAAAAATACCTTTAAAACATCTTATATTAATTAATAAAAATTAATCATGTAATAAAAATAATTTTCCTGATAATTCTCCGGTCTCCGTTCCTCGTTCGAACGTGAAATTCACCTAAAAACCCTAATGCCCAAATTCTGATTTATTTCAATTTTAAGTCGTAAAACTCTTATTTTGATTTAATTATCCCTTTTGCATAATTAAGGCTCATAATTCATGTTCAATTTCTATGGTTTATATTGTCATCTCTTAATTTCAACTATGGTTGAGCATGCAACCAATTTTCATCTAGGTTCTTCTTGGTCCCAAATCTATTCTCATAATCAATTTAATATTTCATGCAATAAAAGCAATATAAGAACATTAAATAACTAGGTTACCAGTGATTATAGTCGTGTCTGGCTCCTCAGCTTCCTCAGCGTACATCACATAAGCTCTACCCATAGTAGGTCCTTTCTTCTTCGGACAATCAGCAACTTTATGTCCTTCTTCTTTGCATATGAAGCACTTGTATGTCCCTCACATTCACATGTCAAAGTGTAAGAGATTGCACTCTTTGAACAGTGGTCTCTCTACAAGTTTTGGTGCTCCAGGTTGTGGTGGCTTTGGCCGCCCCGGCTTCTTCACTTGCCCTTGGGTCTTTTGCTGCCCTTGAGCTCTAGGAGGTCCGTGAACTGCTTCTTATTTGACTTGGAGTTCTGCTGGTGCTGCTGCCTCTTTCGCTGCATCTCAAAATCAATGTCCTATAGGGCTTGCTCAGCTTGGAAAGCACAAACAATGGCAGCTGCATAGTCCGCCAATCGCATCACAACATGTTGGAAACAAAATTATGGCGTTTGACAAATTGTCAACTGATTATGCGAACCAAATGAATCTAGTAAACTGAACTCAGCAACTGAATATAGTAAACTGATCTACGCAACTGAAACGCAACTCAGTTATTCTCATCACCAGTTTATTGCCCAGCAGCTGATTAATTCAGCTGAACGCGTCATTAACAACCGACAAATAGTACCACTACAGTCTGCAACTATTAGTGGAACGCCACATTTCAGAGGTCACAGAGTACTGTTGTCAGAAGAATAACGACGTGGCATATCAACGGATATAATATTCAAACAGCAATTAATGTTACCGTTGAAATGGAAGCTTAAAAAATGTTGAAGAGAGCAGCTGAGAAACCAACGAACCTACAACGAATTTCCAAGCTTTCTGTTACGCTGCAAAATTCTTTTATTGCATTCAAATATCGAAAGCTCTCACTCACTTGATATATCAGTAGCATTCAGGCTATACATTTGAGCTTAATAGCACTTTGTAATATCTGCAAACTCTTTAAGTCGTGCTAAGTTCAGTCAAGGACTATAAAAGCGTTTGTAGCTAAGAGTTTCAGTTTTGGCATTGATAAGTCCAAACTGAAGTGGGTCAGTACAAGTCTTGTATTTTATCAAAGTCTTTTAGTGGATATCCTATCTTCGTGATAGAAGGGGTGACGTAGGAGTTATTCAAGTCTCCGAACATCCAGAAACAATTGTGTTCTTTTACTTCAGTTATTATATTTCAGTTAGATATTCTATCTTTCAGTCAGCTCATATTCCGCAACTATTTTTCTTCAGTTTAACTGATTGTCATTGACTGACGTGATACACAGAGTCAGTTTGTAACCAAACTGAATCCAAATCTCGAAGAGAATTTAAAATTTGTGAAGTGTTTATTCAACCCCCCTTCTAAACACTTTTCATCCTTCCAACCGATCCTTTCAAGTGGTATCAGAGCAGTTGTATTTCATCTCAGAATATCTTACTCAAACTGTTCAGTATGTCTTCTTTTAACAAGATTCCAATGTTTTCCAGAGAGGACTTTGATGACTGGAAAATAAGAATGCAGGCTCACTTAGCTGCACAAGATGATGATATGTGGTACGTTCAGGCTCACTTAGCTGCACAAGATGATGATATGTGGTACGTTATAACTGACGGACCCATGAAGATTTTTAAAGCCAACACAGCTGTTCCCATCACTGATGGGGCACCTCATCATATAGAAAAGCCCAGAGAAGAATGGACGACAGAGGATAAAAGAAAAGCCAATTTGGATAATGTGGCAAAGGACATATTATACAAGACGTTGGATAAAGTAACCTTCAGCAAAATCAAAATGTGCAAGACAGCCAAAGAGATTTGGGAGAAGCTAATTCAGCTTTGCGAAGGGAACGAACAAACCAAAGAAAACAAACATTTTGTTGCTGTTCAGAAGTTTGACAATATCAAAATGAGTGTTGGTGAAACGATGCATGAATATGATGAAAGAACCAGCTGCATCATCAATGAATTAAATGCACTTGGAAAAGTGTATACAAACAAAGAAGTTGCATTGAAGGTAATCAGAGGTCTTCCCAAGAAGTGGGATGTAAAGACCATGGCAATGAGGGAATCCAAGGATCTGAGAAAAGTTGAGCTTCATGATCTATTTGTTGATTTGAAAGCTTACGAGTTTGAGCTGCAAACTCGAGAAGGAGAATCTTCTACTCCAGCAGCCACGACTGCTTTAGCTGCTGTTAGAACATAGTCAACTGGCTCAGTTGAAAAAGCTGCTGATCAACTTAGCAATGATGCCATGTCATTGTTCATTAAAAATTTCGGAAGATTTATGAGGAAAAATCAGGGAAATTTTCATAATAAATAACAAAGGAGCAATTCCAAGGAAGAATAAAACGCTTGCTACAACTGTGGCAAACCAGGTCACTTTATTGCTGACTGTACCAAACCAAAGAAAGACAGTCAAGGCTCAACTGAAAGAAGAAAGAAAACATATGAGCACAAAAAGAGATCTAAGGATGATAAGAAGTTCTCTAGGAAGAAGCATGAAGTGCTCTTGGCTGAAGAGAGCAAATCAAAATGGGCAGAAACTGACAGCGAGAGGTCAGAACCAGAAACTTCATGCAGTTCTAGTGACAATGAAGAGGAAGTGAAATGCTTGATGGCTGGTGATATAGAACTGGGGTCCAGCAGCCAACAGGTATTTGACTTTAGCTCAACTGATTTTACCAGAGAAGAACTTATTTCAACTTTGCATGATATGGTTAGTGAGTATCATAAGCTTGCCTTATCATTTGAAAAGGCTAGAGTAAAGCAAACTGATCCCTATAGACAATAAGACTAAAACTGATGAATCAATTGATATGTTGAGTCTGAAAAAGGAGATTGCTGAACTCAATACTGAAAGAAGCAAGGATCAATTAATGATTCAAAAGTTAATGCTTGAAAAATCAGAAGCAAACTGAGCTTATTCAGGCTTGGAACAAATCATCTGTTGCATTGACTGATATACAAAACTCACAAAAATCAGTTACTGATAAAACTGGTTTAGGGTTCAGTAACCAAGATGAAATGTCTCCCAAAGATACTCGACCAAAACTGATTATGGGCAAAGGAAAATATATTCACTTTGTCAAATCAGTTATGGAACAAGAAAAACCGGAACTAAGTAAACTGGTTGAACAGCCAACTGAAAGTATGAACAAGGGCAAAAGATGTGGTATTGGTTATAGCCCAAAAGAGGTAACTGATTCACGCAGTCAGTCACCAAAAAGCTTTAGCAAAAATTAATCAAATGGCTACTCCAATTACTATAACAGGAAGCCGGTTCAGAAAAGATACTGGCTGAACAATCAGTTGAAAAAGGGAAAATCACATGTTGTATCTTCTGCACACCATACACCAAGCACACACAGATCGGGAAAGACCATCTGGAATACAGCAACTGGACGGTCAGTTAGACTGATCCAAGTCTGGATTCCTAAAGGACTAATCAATTTCGGACCCAAATAGAAAAGGGTACCAGAATCTTATCTTGTGTGTGATTTCAGGTAACAGGTACAAGCATTGAATCAATATGGTATTTGGATAGCGGATTTTCACGACACATGACAGGAGAGTCAAACTTGTTATCTCAACTGGTTAAGTACACTGGACCAAACATCAGTTTTGGAGATAATTCCAAAGATAAAACTGTGGGTAAGGGTAAGCTTATCCATGGTAACTTTATCATTAATGATGTTTTATTAGTTGAGAATCTCAAGTATAATCTGATTAGCATCAGTCAATTATGCGATAATGGATTCTCAGTTCAGTTTGACAAACATTCTTGTTCAGTCAAATGCTCAAATAATGAGATCATCCTAACTGGCAAACGGTGTGGAAATACATACAAAGTTAGTTGGAATGATCAACCTTATGCACCAGTATGTTTAGTTGCTTCAAAATTTTCTCAAAACTGGTTGTGGCATAAGAGATTAAACCACCTGAATTTCAAATCTATTACATATCTGAGTAACCACGATCTTGTCACTGGTTTGCCCAAAATGGATTTTATCAAAGACAAAATTTGTCCAGCATGTCAGTTTGGTAAACAAGTAAAATCTTATTTTAAAAACAAGGGCCGTAAATCCTCCTCCCGATGCTTAGAGCTGTTGCACATGGATCTATTTGGTCCAATACCGGTCGTGAGCTTAGGGGAATGAAATACACCTTGGTAGTTGTAGACGATTTTTCAAGATTTACTTGGGTTATTTTTCTCAAGACAAAAGACTAAACTGCTGCACAACTGATCAAGCTTTTCAAAATATTATTAAATGAAAAATAAGTTGGTATTGATAGAATCAGATCCGATCGAGGAACTGAATTCATCAATCAAATTCTTTCAAAATTTTTAGAAAATACTGGAATTAAGCATGAGCTCTCAGCAGCTAGAACTCCTCAGCAAAATGGTGTAGCTGAAAGGAGAAGTCGGACCCTTAAAGAAGCTGCTAGAACAATGCTTGCTGATTCGGGTATTTCTCAAAGATTTTGGGCAGAGGCAGTAAACACTGCGTGTTGTACTCAGAACAGATCAATGATTAATAAGAATCATATGAAAACACCTTATGAGATCTGGCATGGAAGAAAAAGTGTGGTTTCTTATTTTAAAATATTCAGCTGCAGATGCTTCATTCTTGACAATGGCAAAAATTATTTAAAAATTTTTGATGCAAAATCTGCAGAGGGAATATTTCTTGGATATTCTTCGGTGAGCAAAGCCTATAGAGTTTTTAATAAAAATTCTCTGAATGTTGAAGAATCTATCCATGTTGTTTTTGAAGAAACTGTACTAACTGATAAGCCAACTGATCTAGTTGAGCTAGTTGATAGATTTACAGATATCAGTTTGGAGGATGATGATGAAGAAGACAATCATATCAATCAAAACAACCTCCAAACACCTGAACCAGAAGTATTAGATCAACCAGCTGAACCAGAAGCTGTTCCTAACTATCAGTTGATAGAGCAAACAAATGATATTCAGTTACCAACTAAATCGCTCCAACTGAAACTGAAAACATTCAGTTTCCCACAGAAGCAGTTGCTGAATCAGAAGCAATAAACGCTGAACTCAGATGGAAGAAATCACATCCTCCAGAATTGGTGATAGGTAATTCCATCTGATCCAGTGAGAACAAGAAATCAGATGCTCAATCTATTTATTCACTCAGCTTTTGTATCACAACTGGAACCAAAGAAAGTTGATGAAGCTCTTGCTGATCCAAACTGAAAAATTGCAATGCAAGAAGAGCTAAATCACTTTATCCATAACAATGTCTGGAACCTAGTTCCAAGACCAGTTTCAAAAACTGTTATAGGTACAAAATGAGTTTACAGGAACAAACTGAACGAAGATGGTTCAGTTGTGCGCAACAAAGCAAGGCTAGTAGCACAAGGTTATAGGCAAGAAGAAGGAATTGACTACGATGAGACATATGCACCAGTTGCAAGACTGGAGGCAATCAGAATTTTTCTTGCCTATGCTTCATTCAAAAACTTCAAAGTCTACCAAATGGACGTAAAGAGTGCATTTCTAGATGGCCAGTTGCAGGAAGAAGTCTACAGTTGAACAACCTCCAGGTTTTATCAATCATCACCTTCCTGATCATGTCTACCATTTGAACAAAGCCTTATATGGTCTTAAGCAAGCTCCACGAGCTTGGTATGACACTCTTTCAAAATTTCTAACTGATCACGATTTTTCTGTTAGATCAGTTGACAAGACTTTTTTCAAATTTTCCAAGAATGATCATATTCTACTCGTTCAAATTTATGTTGATGACATCATCTTTGGGTCAACTAACCCCAAATTATGCGAGAAATTTGCTAAGTTGATGCAGGAGAAATTTAAAATGAGCATGATGGGTGAACTGACATTCTTTCTTGGATTACAAGTGAAGCAACTGGAGTCGGGTACTTTCATTAGTCAAATTAAATACACAAAGGAATTACTGAAGAAGTTTGGCATGGAATAGTGTTCAGCTGCAAATACTCCCATGAGTTCATCATTAAAACTGGACACAGATCAAGGGGGAATATCAGTTGAGACGACGCTTTACAGAGGTTTAATAGGTTCATTATTGTACCTAACTACTAGTCGTCCAGATATTGTATTTGTTGTTTGCATGTGTGTTAGATTTCAGGCAAATCCTATGCAATCACATTTCACAGCTGCCAAGCATATTCTAAAATATCTAAAAGGCACACAAAATGTTGGGTTATGGTATTCTAAGGATTCATCTTTCAATTTAGTTGGATATTCATATGCAGATTATGCAGGATGTAAGCTTGATCGTAAAAGTACAAGTGGATCATGTCAGTTTCCAGGAGACAGACTGATCTCTTGGTTCAGCAAGAAGCAAACATCCATAGCAACTTCCACAACTGAGGCAGAATACCTTGCTGCTGGAAGCTGTTGTGCTCAACTGCTCTGGGTTCAGCAACAACTGAGAGATTATGGAATTGACGCAAAAGAATCACCCATATTTTGTGACAATACAAGCACGATTGGTATTACCTACAATCCAGTTCTTCACTCCAGGATCAAGCACATAGATGTCAGGCATCACTTCATCAGAGATCATGCCTTGAAGAAGGACATCAGACTGGAATATGTTTCAACTGATCAGCAAGCAGCTGATATCTTCACCATTGGCTGAGACTAAGTTTTCTCATTTTCGCAATATACTTGGCTTAATTGATTTATCTTAATTTTTATCAGTTAATCTTTATCAGTAATCTTGCTTATGAGCTATTTGTCAGCTGATAAAATAGAAAACAAATACAGGAAAATAAAGACAGAGATAAACTGGAATGACATTTTATTCATCTGAAGAAATCATCATGGATTACAGTGTTCAATTCTTCCTGAACAAAAGCTCTCCACTTGCTCATCCATTGAGATAAATCTCTAGTGGAAGTCTTATGGAAACTGTCAGATTCAGTCATAAGCTCTAGGATTCTCTTCTCCTTATAGAGCACTAGCTGATAATCTCTGTCATACTCGAATATATTCACCGTGTGTGCCACGTGCAGGCGCTTTCGGTATTTCTCCAGTTTCTCCACCAGGACGGGAGTGGTAGCCATCTCATTCTCCCAAAGTAACTGGAGTTCTTGTAAATCCTCCCAATAGCGAAGGATTTGATGGAAGACTTCTTCTTCTATTGTCTCCTTCCTTTTCTCTAGTGCAGCTCGCATAAATTCTTCAGCCATATTCGGAGCTTTTGAACCACGTGCATCCTGCCATTTTAGCTGTTGAATTTCTTTTTGCTGATATATTTGCAACTAACTGTTCTACTCTTATTTATAGACCAGGACAAGGAAGATGAAAGGACAATGTCGTTACAGCAGACGCTTACACTACTAAGCATCAGGATAATTTTAATTAATATTTCTTATAATTTTTATATGCATCTATTAAGGGGGAATATTCGGTTTTAAGAGGTTAGCTGAGAAGACAAATGTTAGTCAACTCTCAACTGAAAGGACTCAGTCTTACAACTGATCGTTCAGTTGGGTATTTCACTAATTTTCTCATATAAGCTATCTAATTAACTATATTATATTCCAAATCAAGTGACGTGACTGTCTGCTATCTCATGATGAATTTTATCCTATCTTAAAACGTGGACGCATATTAACCGTTTAATTTCTACACACGCTTACAGCACACATACACATGTTTTCACTCAAATTTTCAATGGACTAACACGTAGTCCAGAATTTGAACAGTCACATACATAAGTACCTTTCCCCGCTTAACTTCAGTTTATTCTTACGCGTACATCAACTTTCAAGAGAAAACTTATACACTCCGAGCTTGTGTCTTGTGAAATTTCAGGTTTTCTTAATCTCAGCAATGGCAAATCAAATTCCGGCACATTTATTGAACGCTATGGCTATCAATTTTGAGTCATCCCTATCAATCGGAGAAGCCGATGTGAAAAATGTTTTTCTGAAGCTTGAATCAGCAGGGTTGAAAACTTTCTTAGGGCAATTCTCTCAAGAAATCTATCCAAAGGAACTTCAAGATTTCTACTCAAATGGATTTATCAACTCTGAAGGTAACTTCATCTCCACTGTCAACAATCAACTGTTGACCATTTCTGAGGATTCTTTTGGAGAATTATTTTTACTGCCTTCTGATGGGTTGGCACAACTTGCTGTTGCCAAAGCATCTGATATCGAAGAAATGCAAACCTTACTTTCTGCTGATGGACGGAAAATCAAAGTTTCCGATCCAAAGAAGGAGCTGAAGCATGAGGTTCAGTTACTGGCCGACATTGTAGCCAAGGGGCTATTGGCAAAGGGAGGATCCTTTGCTGCTTTAACCTTGGAAAAATTTCAAGCCATTACTGTCATCATGGCTGGACGGAGACTCAATTGGAAGCACCTTCTTTTCAACATCTTGAAGAATATGTTCTCTTCCACCAAGCAGTCCAAAGGTTTTGCAATTCAAATGAGCTATTTGATGAAAGTCAAAGGGTTAGTAACTGATGATTCAGAGAGATTATCTAAATTCAAAGTGTTCAATGCCAAGAATATCTTGCCTCCAAAAACTAAGTTGGACATCACTCCTGGAAAATTTGTTAAGATCAAAACAGAGATTGGGACGCAGCAGGCTGTTCCCAAATCATTTAAGATTGCCCAGGCTCTACCACAGAAGAAGACTTCAAAGCGCAAACTGCTTATCTGTGATTCTGATGTAGAGAAGACCCCGTCTCCTCCAATTGCCCAGAAATCACGAGGTACACTTGAAGTCATACCAACCGATAAGTTGATGAAATCAGGAGCTCAACAGCCAATCCAGGCTGTTCCATTGAAGGCAATTCCAACTGAGTCCTCAACTGAGTATCAGTTACCCTTGTTCACCATTCCGCCAAAGAGTATAATCACTAAATCTAGTGATAAAACCAGACTTGCTGGAGTAAAAGCTCCACTTATTAGTATTTCTCCTTACTCCCCTTTACCATTTGCCAGACCAACTAGGGGTTGTGTTCAGAGAAAAGATTGATGCAACTACGTCTGGATTAACCATTCCTCATATTTTGACTGACTCCAAGGGCAAAAGTAAAATACAAGAAGAGCCCAGACCTTCGAATGCCATTCAAACTCACATTGATCTAATTTGGCAAGAGGTCAATAAATTTGCTGAAGAGAAGCTCCAAGTTTTTGAAGAATGGGTAAATTTCAGAGTCTATGTTTTTGCCAAGGACCTCAACAAAAAGTCTAAGCTGAAAAGATTTATTGCTCTAGAAAGAGCAGTGCTGAAGTTTGTAAAATCTTCTTCAATTTATCAAGCTTTGCAGAGGAAGAACTGATCTAGAAAGAGCAGTGCTGAAGCAGATTGTTATTGAGCTTGTTCTTCAATTGAAGTTTGTCAAATCTTCTTCAATTGAAGTTTGTCAAATCTTCTTCAATTCATTCAGACTCACATTGATCTAGAAAGAGCAGTGCTGAAGCAGATTGTTACTGAGCTTCGGCAAAATTTCAATCCCACAAGTCCAACTGCATTCAATGATAAAGCAGTTTATGCTCAACTGGAGACAGATTTAATTGGACTACAAGCAGAAATTAAATAGTGGGAAATGGATCAAGAACTGATCATACCAGAATTTTCTCAAGAAATTGTGACTGAAGATCTAGCTGAACAATCAGCTGGAAAGTCTGACAAGGACAATATTGCTATCCTTTCTCAGAAAGCAGATGTCTCCTCATCTTCAATTGCTCCGTCTTCATTTGTGTCACCTTCTCCTATTGATGATCCTAAGATGTATTCTGAAGCTGATTTGACACTAGCTCATATTGATGAAATCATTCAATCAGTGATTCAAGAAACTTCCACCAATGAACCCTTGTCAGTTGATCACTCCGCTGATCAAGCAGTTGAAGAGAATCTCATCTTAACTAACGAGCCAGTTGAAACTGTCATTTTTGAACCAAATGTTCAAAAAATAATGTCTGTTCAATCACCAGATCACCACATTACTGAGAATCTGGAGGATCTATTGACTACTTCTGAAAATCCTCTAACTGTTGTGTCAGCTCGAATCTCAGATGATCATCAGGCAGAAGCATCAGTTCATGACCCTCTAGTTGAAGACCCTGCAAACTCTCACATTCAGCAGGAAAGCTCAAATGCTAATCGACTTCAGTCTTCACCTCCTCTGGTCCAAGCGGAAGTAACTGAAACAGATATTCCAGCATCAACTATTGCTGCAACAATGATATCTGAAAGAACCATGGTGGTTTTTGATCGACTCTCTCAGGAAACTGGAGCGTCGGATCAGCCAAATCCTCACTCTGCCAAAGATCTCGATTTTGCTCTTGAAGAGATTAAGGACATTCAGCATAATATACAGAGAGTGATTAATGATTTGTACAAAATTCAGCATACTCAACTAGCACATTCTCTGAAGCTAGAAGATGCTGAAGAATTCAACTCAGAGAAACTGAAAGCAATTCAAGAAGCCTTAATCTCTCTTTCTCAGTCAGTGGACGCAATTCAAAAGAACAAAGGTTTGGCTCAGAGTCTCTCCATCACTCAAGACGTTATCAGCAAACGAGTTGAAAATCTGGAGATGCTTGTAACAAGCAAAATAGACTCGTTGCAAACCACAATGCTCTCTACCGTCTCTAACATATGATCTTCTGTCAATCTCTTATCAATCGATGTTCAGGAAATTATCTCTTCAGATGTGTTTATTTGACAAAAAGGGGGAAGAGATTAAAGAGCTGCAAGATCATCAAAAGAAGAGCAGACTTTGAGTCATTGTATGTTACTCAATTTGTATGTTACTCAATTCTAAACTTTTATGTTATCTACGATGAATTCAGTTGTTCAGTTATTTTGTGCTTAGTTTTGTCAAACACCTTAAAGGAGGAAATTGTTGGAAACAAAATTATGGCGTTTGACAAATTGCCAACTGATTATGCGAACCAACTGAATCTAGTAAACTGAACTCAGCAACTGAATATAGTAAACTGATCTACGCAACTGAAACACAACTCAGTTATTCTCCTCACCAGTTTATTGCCCAGCAGCTGATTAATTCAGCTGAACGCGTCATTAACAACCGACAAATAGTACCACTACAGTCTGCAACTATTAGTGGAACGCCACATTTCAGAGGTCACAGAGTACAGTTGTCAGAAGAATAACGACGTGGCATATCAACGGATATAATATTCAAATAGCAGTTAATGTTACCGTTGAAATGGAAGCTTATAAATAGTTGAAGAGAGCAGCTGAGAAACCAACGAACCTACAACGAATTTCCAAGCTTGCTGTTACGCTGCAAAATTCTTTTATAGCATTCAAATATCGAAAGCTCTCACTCACTTGATATATCAGTAGTATTCAGGCTATACATTTGAGCTTAATAGCACTTTGTAATATCTGCAAACTCTTTAAGTCGTGCTAAGTTCAGTCAAGGACTATAAAAGCGTTTGTAGCTAAGAGTTTCAGTTTTGGCATTGATAAGTCCAAACTGAAGTGGGTCAGTACAAGTTTTGTATTTGATTAAAGTCTTTTAATGGATATCCTATCTTTGTGATAGAAGGGGTGACGTAGGAGTTATTCAAGTCTCCGAACATCCAGAAACAATTGTGTTCTTTTACTTCAGTTATTATATTTCAGTTAGATATTCTATCTTTCAGTCAGTTCATATTCCGCAACTATTTTTCTTCAGTTTAACTGATTGTCATTGACCGACGTGATACCTAGAGTCAGTTTGTAACCAAACTGAATCCAAATCTCGAAGAGAATTTAAAATTCGTGAAGTGTTTATTCAACCCCCCCTTCTAAACACTTTTCATCCTTCCAACCGATCCTTTCACAACATCACGGCGTATAGTAGGTCGAATACCATCCATAAAATGCCTTAATTTTTCAGCAGCGTCTCTAGCAATGAGGGTCAGAAAGTGACAACCCTTATCAAACTTCCTCACAAACTCAGCCACAGTCGTGTCCCCCTAGCGGAGACTCATGAACTCCCTCTTAAGGCGCCCTCGAATGTTGGCAGTGAAATATTTCTCATAGAATATTTCCTTGAATCGTATCCAGGTAAGTGTAGCAAAATCAATCCCATGTTTCGCCCCTTCCCACCAAAGGGAAGCATCATCTCTAAGCATATAAGTAGCACACCTAACTCGGTCAGTGTCTCCCATATTCAGATAATGAAAGTGCACCTCAAGTGAATTGAATCCAACCCTCAGCAGCAATGGGCCGGTGGTGTCAGAAAATTCCTTCGGACCTAGCCTCTAGAATTGATCCTAAACGTCGTGTTGTGGCCTCGGAGCCTTCTGAAACTGCTGCTCAAAAGAGCGTGCAATGCCTTCCAGTGCACGAATAGCAGTATCTCCATTAGGAGGTGGGGGTGCATTCCATTGACGATCCTCAGTATTCTCAGCTTGCCTATCAGTACTAGCTGCGCGTCTGAAGGCATTGTATCTGAATGTTTTCCAAATTCTAAACTTAACCAACATGCATTTAAATGTTTCTAATCATGCAACATGTAAATTTCATTTATCGTTCGACTTAAACATGAATATCATTACATCTCAATGAGCATGCAACTTAAACATATAGATCATGCGATCATGCAGGTGCTAACAATAAATCATATAAAACATTTAAACTTCGAAATCTGAGGCTTGACGACTGAGCTTTTCGGACTGATGATGGCACAACCCTTCGCAGGAACATGGCTCTGATACCAACTGAAACGTTCAATACTCTTTTTTCTTAAAAAAAACTAGAAATTTTTTTTTCTTTTCTATATTCGGCCGAAAAGCCCAATACATGCATATGTATTTTTTTAAAAAATTACTTTTGCACCATTTAAAAATAAATCAACCAACTGTTATTTGAAAATCCAAAAAAACGTAATTCAAAACATAGATTGTAAAACGTTGACCAATCTAACCTAGCATTGTCACAAAAATAAACTTAACTCTAACATCCTCTCAAAAACCTCTCAAAAGCATCATAAGTAATAAAATCTTAAAAGTAACTTAAATCATTACCATAAGTCATAAGCATAAGTGCGGAAAACTAGTGAAGGTCCTTGGGTTATTTACATCTTCAGTCCACCTAGTTCAACCATCAAATCCTCCATTAACATCAATATCATGCTCACCTGCATCGATCACACCTAGTGGGTCTATTGACTTAGCAAACCTTAACCATGGTAACAAGTAATACGTATACAATCACATGCAATACTGAAAATAATTTTACTTAAAATAGTGTTCATGAACATTCATAAACTTAGACATTTTTCCTTTCATCATATCATATCATGTTTCCTTTAATCATATCATATGATATTTTCTTTCATCATATACGTAAACATTTTTCTTTTTATTGAATTCGGATCGTTAATTATGACTTTCAGTATCAGCTGAAGGTCGATGGATACATTTATGTGTAACAACAGTACTAGGCGGCGGGGACATCAGCGACACTATCACCCATCAACTAAGCATTGAGCCTTACATATCATTGTATCATCATAATCATGGTATCATCGTATTAGTCACAATCACTTTACCTCCCTCAACTTTTCATATTTTCATCACTTATAATAATTCATGCACATATGAAAAAAAAAATTAAACCAAGCATGCAACATGTCTTTTAGCATTAACTTTTCATCATATACTTTCATAAACATTTAAAATAAACATATTAAAATTAATTACAGCATTCAGGGCACAACCAGGACGTCTAACAATTTTTTGTGTAAAATGACTGTTTTATCCCTAGACTTGTAATTTTCCATCATTATCCCTAGACCTCATAAAGACGTCCCAAATTATTCCAACTTAACCAATTACCTTAAAACACTCCCTTAAATATTCATTAGACTTAAAATTTAGCTTCTCGATAATTTACTCGATTCATTTTTAAATTTAGACGTACATCCCGGTTTTGAATCGTATTGATTCGAATCTTAACCAAAACTTACCAAACTTGGATCAAAGCTTAATAACACCTAATTATATCTTATAATACCAAAAACAACCCAATTAAGGCCCTCGATCAGCCTAGTTTTGCTCATGGAAATTTCTGCCCTACATGGTTTGAGCCCTAACTCATGTCATCCTATGAGGTTTCGAGCCTAGCCCTTATCCGCTTGGACCAGTCCCTGAAAGACCCTCCTAGGACCTAGACCGAACCCCCTAGGATGCCCTAACATCAGCCCACATGGCCCAAGCACGTAAACTGTGCATGGTTCCTCCCTAAGTTCTCGACCGCGGCTAGGATGAATCCTAGCCGTGCGCATCCTCTCTTCCTCCCCTTCTAGCCTTGCGTGAACCTTCCTGGATCATGGCTAGGACCCTCATGAGTCTAGCCCTTCACCCTGAAAGAGCCCCACGCAGCCCCCTTCCCTTTATCCTTCAAAAGCCACAACCCTAGCCCACATGAGTTCGATTTATGTCCAAGTCTGCGCCTCTGCTTATGTAGCCCTCATGCCATATTATCTAGGCCCTTAGTCCATCTAAAATTCATCCCTCTTAAGGATCCTACCATGGCAGCCCCCCTTTGCATCATTAGGAAGAGTTTTAGGTTTAAAAAACACATGTTCTAAGCATAGTTTGACATACAAACGAAAATAAATACAAAACAAACATGCTTCTCATGCAACGTAATTCAAACATGTAATATGGTGTGATAGATGAGAAAAAGGAAAACTGAGGTGTGAATTTGCGTATTTTACGCACGAAAAACAAGTTGAGATTCGAAGAATGGTGATGTAGAAAACCCTAGGAAGATTTCTCCTCAAAACGTGACTTTCTCTCCCAAGTTGCGTGTGGTGTGTGTGCTTGTAGGCTTCTAGGAGAGTCCTTGTTTGTTTTGTGTGGTGTGCGAAAGTTTTGTGTGTGTTTTGGAGAGGGTTTTGGCTTTTTACTTTAATTAAAACTTATGGTGCAAGCTTGAGCCTATTAACCTAGTATAATAGGTCCATTAAGACCATTAGTTAATATTTAAAATATTTTGTTTAGGAAAGTTTGTGAAAATTTAGCCGAGTTCTCGAAAAGTTCTTATTTTCATCGAAAATCTAATACCGTTTAAAAATACGACTCGACATATAAAAACACCTCAAAACACATCATTTTCAAAAATTTTATTGAAAATACACCACAAATTAAAAAATTAAAATTAATTATTAAATAAAAATATTTTTTCTTATATGGTCTCTGGTCTTCGTTCCTCGCTCGCATCTCGAATACCATTTAAAACATTGTTTTCATGGATTCATGTAGAAATGTACATTTTAAACAAGCATAACATATTTAATTCATGCAATTAAAACCATTTTATTAGTTATTTTTCATTTTCCCAAGATTCACATGCAGTTAGGTTACGTTATCGCATTGTGCCTTACAAGAAAGCTTAGAAGTAAACAGAGCCCGATATCAATTTTCGGTCTGAGGGAGGTTAATATTGTATTATTTCTTTTTCTTTTGAAAAGTTTACGTATCTGTACTTACTTTTTTCAAAATTTATGAAAAAGTTCATTCTTACTTATGTACGAATTTGTAAATTTCAGAAGACTTATTTTATCTACACATCAGTTCAGAAATCAGAAAATCTAAGTTTCAGCTAATTCAGATAAACAAGTTCATAATTCAATGTTTTGTCAAACACCTAAAAAGGAGAAATTGTTGAGAAATAATAAGTTTTGGAGCTCGACAAACCAATCAGTAACCGAACTGAATAGAAACCAAACTGATAGCACATGTAGAGCCCAAAATCAATACACGTAAACACATGCATTTATTAAATTTTTTAAATTAATTATTTAATTTTTTAAAATTATTTCTAAAGATGCGTGATTTATGATTTGCATTATGTTAAATTATTACACGTTTATTTGAAGCACGTTAAATATCTTCTTAATTTTTATGTTTCAGGCAAATATTCAATACCAGATCGAGAAAGGAGACTAGCGACGTTTTAGACGAATTATGAAAATATGGTATTTTATTTCAAGTCAAGAAAATTTAAATTTTAAATAATTTATGAAATTTTAAGCATTTTAAAGCATAATTTAATTTATTAGGTTATTTTAAGAGTTTTAGCTATTCAAAAATAACTTGAGTAGTGAGGATTTTAAACATTGTAAATTATTTATTAACTCTTTTAATGATGTTAAATAATTAGATTAGTATTATTTTATCAGTAATTATTTAATTAAGCTTGTCTTTAGCCTCTAATTAGTTAATTAAGCAGAAAGTTTTATCTAATTAAACCACACACGCACACACACACACGCACGTTGCAAAAATTTGAAGAAAACCTAGGGTTCTTGAGTGTTCTTTCAGCAGCCACCTCTTCATTGCAAAATTCTTGTAGATTCACGTCCTTTTTCGAGCAATAATCCTGTAGCAAGCGTCTCTCGGTCATCACCCGTAATCCACGGCGTTGGTATTCGTTATCTTCGAGCGTTTAGACGCAAATGCGTGTATATTCTTTCATTTTTCGCATCGATCTTGTCATAGTAAATATTTTGATGTATATTGTATGTAAAAATCTATTTATGTCATGCAAAATTTGAGTAAAAATGTTTGAAATGAGGTTCGAACGATTTTTACATCTCAAAAACCAAATCTGGTGTCATTTCGAATACTGCGAATTTTCGACCAGTTTTCTGGAAAAACTTTCAACATAAAAAACGTATTATTTTTCGATATCTTCGATTTGACAGCAAATTCGTAATCTTTGGACAAGAAATGAGTGAGTTATGATCATTCTCGTGTGACTACTCAACTGTGTCGGTTTTCAAAAATTTCGCGCAGGGCGACGCTCGAGCGCGAGAATTAGCCGCTCGAATGCCAGGCCTTCTAGACAAGCGCTCTCGAGCGGTAAGAAATTAGCCCGAGCGCCAAGCTTTCCCAAAAAAAAATTTTAATTTTTGCCTTGGGCAGGCATGCAAAATGTATTAGTATGTTCGACGTGCAAAGAAAATGTTTTAAGTTTTTGAGGTATGCAAAATGTCTTATGACCAATTATGAATGGGTTTAGAAGCCAGAGAACGTGTCTGGGGACCTTTCCACCCCGGTAAAACATAACCGGGTTATGATCAGGATTGGGAAGCGGTAAAGTATGACCAAAGACCAATCCACCCTATAAAGCATAACAGGTGATCTTAGTATGTGGCAGTGGACATCCCTGCAAGCTCAGTACTGTGGTTTAGTATGATCTGGCGCAATATATATGGGTCACTTGCTTGGAAACATATCTCTACTCAAAATGATGATGATTATGCATGTTTAAGTATGTACGATGCAAGTACGTTTATGAAAATGTTTATGAATTGATGGCACGTCTATGTTTATGTAAGTATGTTCAAAGTTTAATTATGTATGCACTACTTTAAAACGCATATTGCTTTATTATGTACTACTTGCTATTTTCAGTTTATACATGTTGAGTCTTTAAACTCACTACACTTTATCAATGCAGGTGAGGACGAGTATGAGGAGGCGAGAGGCAGGGACCAGTGAGTTGGCTCGAACTGTGAGGAAGACTAACCCGAAGACCGCTTAAGCTTCAAGAATCTTTTCCTATGGATGTTGAACTCATTTACTCTGATTTTTATGAACCACTTTATATCGTCATTTAAACAAGTACTTTTGCAATCTAGTTGGTTGTGACTTGATGTCACGAAAATAGTTTAGACTCTTTTATATTTTAAATATTTAAACAAGCATGTTATTTGTATTTCATTTTCGAGAGCTTATTATTTATTTAAGGAAAAAAATTATTTTCCACAAATTGTAAGTATGTTTAAAAGTACGGTACGTTACAGCACAGAACTGATCTCAGAAATGAAAAGACTTATTGGACTGAAATAAACTAAGTAAAACTAATCTTAAAACACTAAAGTTTTCAAAAAAATTAATAAGTCTCAAAAATGATGATTCGAATATTGATAAACTATTCGATATTAGAATTGAAGATCGGAATTGAATGAGTTATTCGCAAAACTGAAATAAGCATAACTGAAATACTCCAACCGAAGCCAAAAATTGATATAAGCATAAATGAAATACTCAAAATGAAGCCAACAAAAAGTTCGAACTGAAAAGACATTAGATAGAACTTATTACCAAGTTTAAGACATTTGATTCCTAAACAGTTAATCACGTCATCAGTTGCAGTTTGAATCTCAGTAGACAAACAGACATTCAGTACCTGAGCATAACAGTCAGCGCCTAACAGTCTTATACATCGTACTATTAACATAAGGATGTCTACATGGACAAAACGATGACTCAACGGACACCATTAATAATGCATTCAATGCAATGCGATTTCTGTTCTCAAATTTTCATCATTCCATGCTGAGGACGGTCGAAAAATGCCACCCGCGTGACTCGTAATGTTCCAACCTTAACTTTTCACCCTCTCTTCATTTTTTTCTACAAAGCAACCAACACAACTGAGTGATTTATATGCATAAATAATGAACTAAATGAATGAAATGCGGACTCAATATAAATAAATCATGCAACAATGAACTTAAAATGATAAATTAAAACATACAAAATTGACACCTATCACTAACACAAGCTAAATCTTGTACAAATCCTAATTTCAGTGCAAAAAATGATCTGCTGGCCAAGCTCAAATAATGCAGTATTTGCAGAGGCCGGAACAACAGTACTGATTTTTAACAAAAAATGGTTCTTCGTACTGAAATAAACACGTTTAGAGAATTTAATACGTTGTAGAGAATATTGAGTACAAAAAATAGGGAGAACAATAACATCGAACACCCATCATATTAAACTTATCCTGGCATTTATGACAGTGTTATGTAGAAACTTAACACTATCGAGGGATATCACCACATCTAATCAAGTTAAATGTACCAAGTGATGGATATCATAGAGGAGGATAAAAGTATGAAGACAAGGAGAAGCCAAGGAAGAGGAGGCCTCCAATTGTTGCAACGGTACGCTGTGAAATTTTTGATGCCAGCATACTTCCACCGATCACTGCCACTGATGTACAGATTGTATGTCCTATAATGGCCCCTACAGCAACTCCAACAGCATTTTTATGTGTAGCTAGCTGTAAAAGGAGAAAAATAAAAAGTTTTTTTACTCGAGTAGACTTAGTTTTGGATTTTTTTAGCTCGGAAACATGTTTACATTCCCTCTCATAGTTCAGCTCAAAATGTAAACTGTAAGATGACTAAAGAGATTATTACCGACAACGACAATTCCAGAGTACAAGATGTTCACAACCACAAATATGGCACCACAACATCCACATCGGAAGACCATGCCATATAAAAGTTTTCAATGTAACAAATTGTCCTCTAGCAATCTACGTCAATACAGTAGCAAAGAAAGCCTAACTCCTTTTATTTTGCTTTCACTCCAAACAAGTCTCAATCCAAGATGGACCTGGGACAACTTATGCAACATAGTGATCTATGTTGGAATTTATAAGTTTCAGAATTTGCCAAACAAATACATAAAAAAACTAAAGACAACTGAACTGACAGAACTGAGAGGTGGTAACTAAAAGGAGACTTACTGGACTTAAATGGTTTAAGAACTGAAGTTAATGAACTAAAGTTCATATAAGAATACATAGTCTCTAAGCTCAGTAAACAGAATAAAGATCAGAACTGAAGATTTCGCAAAACTGAATTGAAAAACCTATCTCAAATGAAGTACTCAAACTAAGAAGTCATCAGTTAGAACTGACATAGTCCAGCTGAACTGATCAGTCGACCAGTTTGACTCCTGATTAGTTGAACACGTCATCAGCTATATTTTGAAATACTCGCCAGACAAACTGTGTATTTTGAAATACTCGCTAGACAAACTGACAGTCCGTACCAAAGCAGAACATATGAAACAGAACAGTCTAATACATCGTACTCTGTGAGAATAAAGTCGCCTACATGGACTAGAAGACTATTCGACAAATATTAACCATTACATGCATTCAATATGACCGTTAGAATCGAAAACTATTTATAGCCGACAAGTTCAGTTGAAGAAAGGTTACGAAACGAAACGAAAGTGCAATTTACTCTCAAGATTATTCAGTTTACAAATCACATATTTTAGCACTTACTTCATTGTTTCAGTTATCAAACTGATAAGAAAAGAAGTTAAGTTAAGAGTTTCAGTTTGGCATTGTCTAAGTCAACCTGGAGTGGGTTATTACAAAACGTTGTAATCAATCAAAGTCTATTATTGAAATCTTAACCTTGAGATAGAAGGGGTGACGTAGAAGCAATTGAAGACTCCGAACATCCATAAAATTCTTTGTGTTCATCATTCTATTCGTTCTGTTTTCCATACTTTATCCAAACTTATTCAATCTATCTTTCAGTTTTTTTCCATACTACAATAATTAGTTAACTGATTGATATTGATACACAAAATTTCTGAATCAGCTCCTTAAAGAACTGATATTCATGTCTTCATTCAACAAAATCCCTATGTTCTACAGAGAGGAGCTTGATGATTAGAAAATCAGAATGCAGGCTCATTTAACTGTACAGGACGATGATGTGTGGTACGTCATAACTGACGGACCCTTGAAGATTATGAAAGCAAACACAACTGTTGCTCTAACTGACGGAGCACCTCATCGTATCGAAAAACCACGCGATAATTGGACCACAGAAAATAAAGGAAAAGCAAACTTGGACAATGTTGTCAAGGACATTCTATACAAGACGCTAGATAAAAATACTTTCAGCAAGATCAAAATGTGTAAATGCAGCTCAAGAAATTTGGGAGAAGCTAATTAAATTGTGTTAAGAAAATGAGCAGACAAGGAAAACAAACTTTCAGTTGCTGAGAAGTTCGTTAATATCAAGATGAAAGCTGGAGAATCAATGAATGAATTCGTTAAAAGAGTGAGCTGCATCGTAAACGAACTGAATGCACTAGGCAGAGTGCACTCAAACAAAGAGATTGCTTTAAAAGTGATGCATGGCCTTCCCAAATAATGGATGTCAAAACTATGGCCATGAGAGAATGAAATACCTGAACAAGATAGAACTACATGACTTGTTTGCAGATTTAAAAGCCTATGAATTCGATATGCAAACCAGGGAAGGCGAAACAATAGTCCCATCAATTACAACTGCTCTAAGCGCACTGAAGCTATAGCCAACAGTTTCAGTTGAGAAGTCAGCTAAACAACTGAGCGATGACGCAATGTCATTGTTTGTAAAGAAATTCGGAAAAATTCATGAGAAAGAATCAAGATTCCTTCCAAAGAAACTATCACAGGAATGAATCAAAAGAGAAACCAAGAGCGTGCTTTAACTGCAGAAAAACTTGTCATTTCATTGCTGATTGCCCAAAACTGAAAAAGGACAGCAAGAGATCAGTTGAAAAGGGCAAAAAACACTTCGAGCACGGTAGAAGGTAAGCTTATCCATAGTTTATTATAAATGATGTTTTACTTGTTGATAATTTAAAATATAATTTGATTAGCATTAGTCAGTTATGTGAACATAACTATTCAGATGAATTCAATAGACATACATGCACTGTCAAAAATGCAACTGATAATATCATAATAATAGTAAACAGATTTGGTAACATAAGGTGAGTTGGAGCAATCAACCCAATGAACCAATTTGCTTTGTCGCTTCAAATCAATCCAAAAACTGGTTATGGTATAAAAGGTTGAACCACCTAAATTTCAAAGTCATTGCACAACTGAGCAAACAAGAACAGGTAATTGGTCTGCCAAAAATAGAGTTTTCAAAAGATAAAATTTGTTCAGCATGTCAGCTTGAGAAGCAAGTGAGATCATCTTTCAAAAAAAGGATGTAAATCTTCTACCCGATGCTTAGAACTGATGCATATGACTTGTTTGGACCAATACCAATCATGAGCTTAGGGGAAATGAAATGCACTTTAGTGATTGTTGATGATTTCTCAATATTTACATTGGGTAATCTTTCGCAAATCAAAAATCAAACAGCTTCACAACTGATAAAACTTTTCAAAAGACTTTAAATGAGAAATCGGTTGGGGTGGACAGAATAAGATCCAATCGCGGAACTGAATTTGTCAATCAAACTTTATCTCAGTTTCTTGAAAATTTGGAAATCAGACATGAGTTCCCAGCTGCAAGAACACCTCAACAAAATGGTGCAACTGAATGAAGACATCGGAATCTTAAGGAGGCAGCTAGAACTATGATCTCTGATTCTCGGATTTCTCAAAGGTTTTGGGCAGAAGCAGTTAATAAGAATCAGTCGAAAACAACCTATGAGATTTGGCACGGTAAAAAAAGTGTAGTTTCATACTTCAAGATATTCGGGTGTAAGTGTTTCATTCACAGTAATGGTAAAAATCATCTAACAGCTTTTGATAGCAGTCAGATGAAAGATTATTTTTTGGTTATTCATCAGTAAGTAAGCTTATAAGATATTTAAAAAACGTACTCTTAATGTTGAAGAATCAATACATATTAAATTTGATGAAACTGTGCCAACTGATCTAGTTGAGCTAACAAATCGTTTAACAGATATTAATTTGGAGGATGACAATGAAGATGAAGATCATGCAGTCAGAAATTCCCATCAAACACCAAAACCAGAGGTGGTAGAACAACCAGTTGAACAAGACAGTTCCGAATGACCAGTTTGGTATACATCAAGAACATATTCAAACACATACTGAAGTCATTTCAACTGATGCAGAAGAAAGTGATCAAGTACAAGCTGAACCAGTTACGCAAAAAAGTTTGACGGATCCAAACTACAGATAAAGCAAAAATCATCCTCATGATTTGGTCATAGGTAACTAATCTGATCCGGTAAAAACTAGAAATCAAATGCTTAATTTGTTCATACACTCTGCATTTATCGCAGTTAGAACCAAAGAAAACTGATGAAACTCTAGCCGATCTGAGCTGGGTAATTGCTATGCAAGAAGAGCTAAATCAGTTTACCCATAACAATGTATGGACTTTAGTTCCAAGACCACTTTCAAAATTTATTATAGGTACAAAATGAGTATATCAAACAAACTGAACGAAGATAGTTCAGTTGTGCGCAACAAAGCGAGGCTAGTCGCAGGAGGCTATAGGCAAGAAGAAATAATTCATTATAATGAAACATATGCTCCAATAGCTCGACTGGAAGTAATCAGAATATTCTTTTTGCGAACGCATCCTTCAAGAACTTCAAAGTATATAAAATGGATGTGAAAAACGCGTTCTTAAACAGCCAGTCACAAGAAGAGGTTTACCTAGAGCAACTACCAGGTTTTGTAAATCAACTATTTCTTGATCATGTTTATCATCTTAATAAAACTTTATATGATCATAAACAAGCTCCCAGAGCCTGGTATGAGACCTTATCAAAATTTCTATCTGATCATGATTTCACTGTGAAACTGTTCAAATTCCAGAAATAAGATCACAGCCTATCGTTCAAATTTATGTCGATGACATTATTTTTGGGTCAACTAACCCCAAATTATGCGAAAAGTTTGCTAAATGGATGCAAGACAAATTTGAGATGGGTGTGATGGGTGAACTGACATTCTTTCTCGGTCTACAAGTGAAGCAACTGGAAACTGATATCTATATCAGTCAGACTAAATATACAAAGGAATTGATCAAGAAATTTGACATGAAAACATGTTCAGCATCATCCGCTCTCATGAGTTCATCAATTAAGCTAAATAAAGATGAAGAGGAAATATCAGTTGAAATGGCACTCAACAGAGGTTTAATAGGTTCATTATTGTACCTAATTGCACCTAACTGCTAGCCGCCCTGATATTACTTTTGTTGTATGTTTATGTGCTAGATTCCAAGATAATCCTAAACAACCGCATTTCCTAGACGCTAAACGCATATTTTGAAATATCTAAAAGGCACACAAAATGTAAGCTTATGGTATGCTAAGGATTTTTCTTTCAATTTAGTTGGATATTCAGATGCAGATTATGCAGGATGTAAGCTTGATCGCAAAAATACAAGTGAATCATGTCAGTTTCTAGGAGACAGACTAATTTCTTGGTTTAGCAAAAAGCAAACATCCATTGCCACCTCCACAATTGAAGCTGAATATTTAGCTGTTGGAAGTTGTTCTCAACTGCTCTGAATTTAGCAATAACTGAAGAATTATGGAGTTACTTCTGTGATAACACCAGCTCTATTGCGATTACATACAATCAAGTTCTTCATTCCAGGACCAAGCATATCGATGTTAGATATCACTTCATCAGAGATCATGCTCTAAAAAACATTCGACTGGAATATATTTCAACTGAACAACAAGCAGCAGACATCTTCACAAAAAAACCGCTATCCGAGACTAAGTTTTATTACTTTAGAAATATTTTATAGCTTATTGACTTGACTTAATCTTTAATTTAGGGAGAACGTTGAATTTTAGTAAGTTAACTGATAAGACAGAAGTTGGTCGGTCACGAACTGAACCGAGTCAGTTTTTAACTGATCAGTTAGTGTACTTGATTCAACTTATCTTATCAAATAGGTTGACTAACTGAAAATTAATTTTAGTTATACAATAACAATCATGACTGCTTAAAACTGTTATTTTAAATTTATTCAAATTTAAATGGATTCAAATGTTAAATTAAATTATTCAAATTCTGAAAATCCAAAATACTGTTATTTTTTTAACTGCACGATTTCAGTTTCTAAAAATAAATGCCAACGGTTGACTAACCTATATTAACGGTCAAACAACTCACGGACCGACACGTTCCGAAATTTGAAATGTCACGAGATATATTTAGAAACTGCATTTCTCATATTTCACTTCACAGTTTTCATATTTTCCTAACTCTCGAATTTTCCCTAAGCAAGCTACTTGCATTCTCTCTCTCTTTACAGAGCAAATTCAATATCAAAATGGCAGCACAAACTCTCGCTTTCTTGTTGAACGCAGTTGCAATCGATTTTGTCATCCTCTGATGAATCAATTCGTAACATTTTTGAGAAGATTGAAGCATCTGGGCTTAATCACTTCTTTGGCTGGCTACTCAGGAACTTTATTCTTCCCACCACTGAGGGAAATATTCAGATGACAGTCAATTATCACTCAATGATTATTGATGAAGCTTATTTCAGCAACCTCTTTCAACTGCTAGCTGACGGAATTTCAAGCTTCTCTAAAGTGGCTACTGCTGATATTGAAAATATGCAACTACTCCTTTCTGCTAGTGGGAAACCAATCAAAGTATCCTATTCCAAACGAGAACTGAAGTCAGAATATCAGCTGCTAGTAGATATTGCTGCAAAGGGCATCTTAACAAAGGCCCGTTCCTTTGCCGCCTTAACATTGGAAAAGTTTCAGGATGATGACCGCCATTTTGAAAGGAATCAAGGTCAACTGGTCATCAATCCTGTTTACCATTTCGAAAAACATGTTTCAGACTACCAAGCAGTCAAGATAGAGGATTCAGGGGTTCCTCTAGAATCATCTTCTTCAACCACCAAGTTCAAAATCTACACTGCTCAGAACACTCAATCCAAAAAGAGTGGGGTCGAGGAAAGGGACTGTTAAATCAAATAAGGTTGTAAAACCTAAAGTTGTTGCCCCAAAGTCCAAGAGGAAACTGGTTCTCACAACCAGTGATTCAGAGAAAACTCCCTCCCCCCAACTGAACAAGAAGCCGAGGTCTCAGAAGACTAAGCAGGCTGTCACTCCAGGAGCTCTACCTGAGCTCAGGTTACTGGCATCTGAAGATGAGGTACCACTACCTACAATTCCTATTCAATCAGTCCAACCAGCAACAGAGCTCCGGACAAGAACCAAAACTGACTATACTCCAATGATAGTGACTGAATCCGGAGAGAAGTTGAAGCTGACTAGGATTCCAGCTCTCACAACAGTTGTCCGCCCAACCATCCTGTCTCAGGCATGGCCGAAGGGTGTGATAATTAGAGAAGTGGTGGACACCACAGGTTCAGGACTGGATCTTCCACATGCCCTAACTAATCCAAAGGGCAAGGCCAAGATGACTGAGGAACCAAGGCCTAACAATTCTATCCAGACTCGGATCGACCTTATCATGAACGAGATCAATGAGTATGCTGAATTGAAAATGGAACATTACAATCAGTGGATGCAGTTCAAAATTGTCACCCTTGCCAAGCAGTTCAAAAAGAGGTCAGTTCTTAAGCGCTTCATCTCACTTGAGTCAACAGTGATGAAGGCTGTGAATGCTACTTCGATCGCCCAAGCAATAGAAAAAAGGGCTTACTTCTTTGATTTGATGATAATCAAGAGGCTAACTAAGGTAACAGCTTAACTGAAGACCAACTATGATCCAACAGGTCCAACTTTTTATGCAGATAGAGCAGTTTCCAACAACTGGATTCTGATCCTATCACTCTCCAGATGAAAGTCAAAAATTGGGAGATGAGACAGATGTTACATGTTCCAGTGGAGATCAGCAGCTCTACACCACTTGAGGAGCTGACACAAACTGAAGCTGCTGCGGAGCTGATAACTATTCTAGCTGAGATAGATTCAGCATTGATTCAAACTGCCGAACAGTTTCTAGAGTTTCCTCTACCATCCTCCTCATGAGCTCAACCCTCCTCCTCTACTGCATTAATTGTTTTGCCAACTGCTGAACCAACCGTTTATCCTTCTACTACACTGAAAAAGAGCTATCTTTAGCCAATGTAAATGAGTTGCTGAGGATATTCAGCAGGCATACAAAGATGACCAAGCTGCTGAAGAAGTGGTTGTGCCAGTGGTAAAAGTAGAAAGAGCCCAACAACTGAAGCAGTTCAGTCGGGAACTGAACAGCCAGTTGATGATTCAACTATACCAACAATCCATGAACCATCAGTTCTACCAGAACTGATATCAACCAGCTTGATGGTTCCTGAGACTTTCTTCATATCAGAAGCTTCCCACAAACTGATCTCTTCCGAGAAGACAGCTGAGGCACCAAGTGTTTAGCAACTCATCATCAGGATCGGCCTCAGAATCTGTCAGTTCAAAAAAAGACAATCAAAGAATTGGCCTACGATATTGACCAAGATGCTGCTCCAGGCCAGTTAGCAGTAGTGGAATTCAGTCAGAAGGGAAAAGGAAAAGAAAAGTTTCCAACTGAAGAACTCTCCCATGAACTACCACTAGGAACTGATGTAATGCTGAATAGCATTTTGTCGCATCTCACAGATCTTGGCTCATGTTGACAAAAATGGGGAAGAACCAAAGAAGCCAGCACCAGCAGAGACCAGTAAGAAGCGCAGTGATCCAGACAAACCAACTGATAAAGGACCAGCTGAAAAGAAAGCAAAGAAATTATCATGTCTCCAACATCAGTTACTTAGTTCGAAGAGCGCCTGTATATATAATTTTCAGTTTGAAATGTTTGTACAAATCTGTACTACCTCTTTCAACTCAATGAAGAGTTGGTTCTTACACTGTACGAATCTGTACATTATTTTATCTACAATCAATTTCAGTTTATTAGTTCTATATCAAAAATATCAGATAACTCAGCATAATAGTTCAGAAATCTTAGTTTTGTCAAACACCGAAAAGGAGGAAATTGTTAAAATTTATAAGTTTCAGAGTTTGACAAACAATTTCGTAAAAAAACTAAAGAACAAAATTGAATTGGCGTAACTGAGATATCGTAACTGAAAGGAGACTTACTAGATTTAAATGGATTAAGAACTTAAGTTAATAAGTTAAAGTTCTTATAAGAATAAATTAGTCTCAAACTCAGTAAATGGATTAAAGATCAGAACTGAAGACTTCGCAAAATTAAACTGAAAGACCTATCTCAACTGAAGTACTTAAACTAAGAAGTCATCAGTTAGAACTGATGCAGTCCAGCTGAACTGATCAGTCGACTAGTTTGACTCCTGATCAGTTGGCCACGTCATCAGCTGTATTTTGAAATACTCAGCAGACAAACTGACAGTCCGTACCAAAGCAGAATAGATGAAACAGAACAATCCGATACGTCGTACTTATGTCAGAATAAAGTCGTCTACATGAACTAGAAGACGATTCGACAGATATGAACCTTTAAATGTATTCAGTGTGACAGTTGGAATCGAAGACTATTTATAGCTAATAGGTTCAGTTGAAGAAACGTTACGAAACAAAATGAAACCATCAGTTATTTGTGATTTACTCTCAAGATTATTCAGTTTACAAATAGCATATTTTAGCTCTTACTTCATTGTTGTATTCGTAGCATTCAGGCTACTTACTAGAACTATTCAGTTATCAAACTGATAAGAAAAGAAGTTAAGGTAAGAATTTAGTTTGGCATTGTATAAGTCGCCCTGAAGTAGGTTATTACAAAACGTTGTAATCAATCAAAATCTATTATTGAAATCTTACCCTTGAGATAGAAGAGGTGACGTAGGTGACGTAGGAGAATTTTAAGAATCAAAACATCCATAAAATTCTTTGTGTTTATCATTTTATTCGTTCTGTTTTTAATACTTTATCCAAACTTATTCAATCTATTCCAGTTTATTTCCGCACTACAATGATTAGTTAACTAATTGATATCACACACAAGATTTCTGAATCAGTTCTTTAAAGAACTGATTTATATCCGAAAAATTTTACAAAACGAAGTGTTTATTCAACCTCCCTTCTAAACACATCACCATCTTTAACCGATCCTAACAATCTAGTTTCGACAACTTCAAATTATAGAATAAATAAGTGCCTAGAGTAAATCATGAAGTGGATTTGAACTGAATTAAACTCACACTTAAGTTCACATCCTATGAGTTAGGTTTATACATCTTGTAGAAATATGAAACAAAAATAAAGAAAAACCTTACATTTTCTAGTCAAACAAAACCATTTGCAATCTTAAAATGTTGCGCATGTCATGGAATATAATGAGATTATAAAGAATAAAAGTATCACCAAAACAAATTTTGAACATAATCGTATACAATCCTCTATTACCAGACAAAGATTTCCGACAAAATCCATGATCAAACCAAAGCAAATGACAGTTCTATATCCCTTGCTTCATCATTAGTTGTTGAAGATCTGATAAGATCAACTTGGATAAGTTGTTTTTCATATTTAATAGTTTGTAATTTAAATCTTTGGATAGATTAGGTTGCTAGCTTTCATTTGTGTAGTATATATATGTAGGGCTGCATCCATTGAGAATGAGTGGAATAAAGATTTATAACCTCCTTCTTCCACATATATATTTCCCTCATAAAACTACATGGTATCAGATCAAGGGACCGATCAATGACAAAATACGGATTGGCCTCCACTTCTGACTCCCCGCCTCAGGCGCCCACACCATAGACTTTGGGCGACGCATCGCCTCTTTCAATCACATGCCATAAACTTAATGGCAAGAACTTTCTGCCTTGGTGGCAGTCCATATTAATGTACATCTGCGGTCGAGGGAAGGAGAACTTTCTTATGGGTTCCGCGACACGCCCGAAACCACTGATCCAAAATTCAAGACGTGGAAGGCTAAAAACAACCAGGTCATGTCGTGGTTGATTAATTCAATGCTCCCTGAGATTGAGGAGACTCTTCTTCTTTATCCTTCTGCCTCGGATATTTGAGACGCTGCTCGTGAATCTTGTTCATGCAGCGACAATACAGCTGAGCTCTTTGCAACTGAATCGGCCATATACACGATCTCTGAGAAGATGATTCCACCGTGACTGGGTATTTCTCTACCTTCACTCGCAATTGGCAATTAATTTGATTTGACTGACACGCATGATTTGAAGTGCTCCAAAGACGAGAAGCTGTACAGATCCATTATCGAAAACAGACGGACCCTCAAGTTCCTCATGGGCCGACAGAACACGAAGCCTTTGCCTAGCCTTCGAGCGGCTTTCTCGGAGGTACGTCAAGAGGAAAGTTGACGCAAGATGATGCTAGGCTCATTGCAACAGTCATCCGATAGCTCTGCTCTCGTCCTTCAACGTCAAATTACTTCATCTCATTTTAATGGTCATGCCCCCTCAAGGAATTCGCCAAGGACAATCTTCAAACAATAATAAAGGAAAAAGGATTCTGGGACGTCCTTGGTGCGATTTTTGCAAAAAACCCACTCATAATATTGATAGTTGCTGGAAGATATATGGTAAACCATGTGGATTGGAAACCAGAGAGAAAACGCCGCGCACACGCTGCTATCTCTTATCGGTCTTCTTCTGCATCAGTACCTTTTACAAAGGAATGTCGAACAACTAGACATTCTCCAGAAGCTTTTTGGCCAGCACGCTTCTCCTTCTTCCAATCCTGTCATTGGAATGGGCAGCACTGTAATTCCAAGTGGTATTCCCCTTGCTCTTATCTCACAGAATGATTTATCGAGTTATTGGATAGTCGATTCTGAGGCGTCAGACCATATGTCCAGTCAAGGGCAACTGTTCACATCGTACAAAGTGGATACACACAGTGCCAATCAGATCACAGAATATATGTCAAGCATTCCTACCAAGACAGGATTTTTGTTATTGTACAAGTGGACTACGTTATTATTACTGGGAACCATGAAGAATATATCATGCAGATCAAGTAACTACTCTCAAAAGAATTCAAGATGAAGGAACTAGGGCAGCTGAAATATTTCTTAGGAATTGAAGTGGCCAGATCATAGTTGTCAATAACGCTTGTAGCGCTCGCTATAGCGTATAGCGACGCGTAGCGATGACCCATCGCTACAGGGGGCTACGCGCAAGACACTTCCATATAACAAGCGCTATCGTCGCTTTCGGCGCTATTTCGGTATGGCTATAGCAAGGCAATGGCGCTCTACGTTGAAGAAAAGCCCAGGACAATTTTTCCAAATATTGCCCAATTTTCGGCCCATTTTATACTGCCCAATTTTAAGCCCATTTTGCTCAGATATTTAGGCCCAATCAGCACAGCCCTAAAATTATTTTCTGCAGTGAAACAATCTCTATAACATATTAATTCTATTTTCTTATAGGTTGATTCTATAATATTAGTTACTGTCATTTGCTTATTGGAATATTAGTTACTGACTAACTGCCATTTGCTTAGGAAATCAATTTCTGGAATATAACAGATTGATTCTATTTCTGGAATATTAGTTACTGCCATTTGCTTATTAGATTTCCTCAATGCATAATCAATTTTTTTTCTTATTTTCAGAGTTTATAAGATGGAAAACCTACAAGAAGATATAAGAAAAGAAATATTGGATGGAACTATGGGAGGATGGTTAATCCAGACAAGATTTCTGATGGAATATTATGCAACTTTTGCCAAAAAAGTTACAAAGGGTGGGATAACAAGGTTCAAACAATATCTTGCTGGAGAATTTAAAAATACAAAACCTTGTCCAAAAGCCCCAGCATGTGTTAAGCAAGAAATTAAAGATCACTTTGAAGAAAAGTTAGCCCAAAAAACTCATGGATTTCATACCTCACTTTGATGATGTTTTTGACATAGAAGAGCAAGGAGATGATATTGATACACACGGGGATCCATCTTCTCGTGGAAAGCGGTCAACATCTATTTCTTCCTCGGTCAACTCGTCAGTATTAATGCCCAAAAAACCTCGGTCATTGGGTCCTATAAATGCTTTCTTTAAGCTAGACGCAAAGAATCAAGGTGGTATACCAGCCCAATTTAATGAATGTTCAGAAAAAGTTGAGGTCTAATGCAGTTAAAAAATTTCCAAGATGGATGTATGATGCAGGGATCGCATTCAATGCGGTCAAATATGACAGCTTGAAGCCAATGATCGAAGCAATTGGACAGTATGGTCCTGGGATGAAACCACCTAGTTACCATGAGGTGAGAGAACTAGTTTTAAAGGAGGAAATCAACCATACAAAGCTGATTTTGAAACAAAATGAAGAGGAGATGGCAAATAATGGTTGTACTTTGATGGATGATGGGTCGAGAGATAGAAATGGTAGATCACTTATCAATTTCTTGGTGAATACTCCAAAAGGCAGCATGTTTATTGAATCAGTTGATGCATATAGCTACTATCACACTGGTGAGAGAATGTTTGAGTTGCTTGACAAGTTTGTGCAAAAAGTTGGGGTGAATAATATTGTTCAAGTAGTCACCGACAGTGCATCAAATAATGTTTATACGGGTTAGAAAATCAAATAAACTAAGTTACGACGTCTTTTAACTTTCGTTTATTAGTTTCATTAAATATCCTTTTATTCTCTTGTTCTTTACAGGAAAGAAGTTGATGGATAAATATCCAAACTTGTATTGGGCCTCGTGTGCAGCACATTGTTTGGATTTGATATTTGAGAACATATTCAAAATACCAGATTTGAAGAGGATACTTGAGCGGGCAATTAATGTTAACGGATATATTTACAACCAAACTATGTTGTTGAACATGATGAGATAGTTCACCGGCCAAAGAGACATTATCAGGCCAGCTTAAAACTCGTTTTGCCACCGCTTTCTTGACTATGAGAAGCTTTCAACAGCATAAGCAACATTTGAGAAAGATGTTTACTTCAGAAAATTGGAGTAAAAGCAAATTTGCGAAGGAACAGACTGGTAAGCAAGCACATAAAATTATTTTGATGCCTTCATTTTGCAATTCTATCATTTATGCTATGAAAGTTGGTGGCCCATTATTGGAGGTACTTTTGTTGGTGTGTTTATGTTATTTATTAGGTGGTTATTTGACTCATTAGGTTACACAAGTTGATTGAGGTATCGATAGTGAGATTGAATATGATTTATATATTGTCCATGGTGTATTGAGAATGAATATATGTCTAAATAGTGATAGTAAGATGTGTAGATAAAGTAGTGTAATGGAAGTTGGTATGGAAATGCAGGAAATGAGATGAAAAATATGACAGTTCTTATGGGTTTTAGCATAATGATTTGGATATTGATCCAAATTGTGTGAGGTCACAACCATTAGAAAACTAAGATATAAAGTTACAACTTTCATGTTTTGGATTTTGTCCAAATCATTGAAGAAGACAAGCCAAAAGCGTCCCGAAGTGTGTCGTGTGTATCGGCATTCCTACAATGACACATTTTGGTAGATTGAGCATAACCTTTTACTCAGACCTCCAAATGGCATGAAACTAATTGAAGATTCAAACCATGACATAGGGCTACAACTTTCCTTTTACCACTTTTTCAGATTATGAAATGAAGAGACGTTTCTGGAGCAATCTTTGATGAAACTACGTGCAGGCACAGAAGGTTAGGTGCCCGAGCGCCCCAACACCAGAAATTCAGTACTTTGGCATAATGTTCCGCGCTCGCTCGAGCGGTAAGATCTTACCGCCCAAGCGCCGCTTTATATATGAAAAGATAAGTTTCGAATTTTCTAAGCATTTCCACCATTCCACAACTTCTCTCCACAGCATAAGCTCGAAAGAAAACCAAAAAATCTTCCTCCAAGTGATCTTTTCTTCCTCTTCTTCATCATTTTGAAATTAGAATTTAGTTCTCCATCACAAGAACATCCTAGGGGTGTAAGTTTTCATCTCTTTTTATTGTTATATATGTAGGGGTGACTTTCACCTAGTATAAACATAGTGATTGGATTATTGATATATTTACAGCATAGGAGAGAGAAACATCGTCTCAAACCACTATTCGTACGTTTGGACTGTAAGTTGGTATGTTTTTGAAGTAATACATGAGTAATATTATGAATTTCAAATGATTTCCATTGATTATTGCTATACGTACATTGTTAGTATGTTTATTGATGAAAACATAGCACCATATCCATTGTTATGTATTAGATATGAAAGAAATTCATGAATATTGAAGATAGGTGCTATGTCATTAACATGAACATAAACATGAAAGAAAATGAAAATGACTGATTTTTATATGATATATGAGCTTATTGACATCATGGGTGGTTTTAAGTCCACTAAACCTATTGGCCAATATATGTTCATGGGGCGTGGGGTTGTCACAGGGCACCCTGACGTCCAACACAGTAGTAGCTATATAATAAAGCAAGCACGGTAGTAGAGGTCAACTAAAGAGGCTCAAGTACTGAAATGAACATGAATATATGATATGGTATGACCATAGTTGTAAAAAGCGCTCGCCTCGCTCGCTGTAAATGCGCTTCAAGAGAATCTGAAGCGCATCAGGTTGAGAAAGCCCACGCCTCACTGTGCTTCAATTTTGTTTGTTGGGCGAGCGCTTGTGCGCTTCAAAGAAGCTGCAGGCTTTTATATTTTTTAAGACAGCCCAGGTCCAAAATCCAAATTTAAGCCCAGCCCAATTGTAAAATTAAATTCTCTAAGAAATAAGAACAGCCATGCGTATATTCTCTGCCTCTGCCCAAGTCCAGTCTCCAGTGGTCTGCATCTATTTTACGCTGCATCTCTTCTCTGCCGCCGCCACCTTGGTGTTCCCTTTTCTTTTGCTATTCAAAAATTGCTAACCCTAAGTTTAGGAATTTTTGTAAAAAACTTTAAATTGTGTTTTTATTTTTAATAATTTAATATGTGATTTATATTTATATTTTAGTATTTAATCATGTCAAACACAACGATTCCATCAAATCGAAAGGATATTGCATGGAATTATGCAACACTTTCGGATCCTAAAAATCCAAATATTGTATGATGTTTATGTGCCAAAATAACAAATGGTGGGATTTATCGGCACAAGCTACATTTAGTTGGGGGCAATATAAATGTGAAAGCTTGTCCGAAGTGTCCGGAGCATGTTAAAGAAGAAATTAAAGAGTTCATGCAAAAAAAAGAGTATTTTGAAGAATCAAATGGATGATATTCCTCATTTAGATGATATTGTTGATTTGTAAGAAGATGAGGATGATATTCAAACTAAAATGAAAGGGAAACGACCAATGTCCAGCCCTACGGTGCAGGGTAAAAAGTGTAAACAAGCAGGCCTATTGATCTTTATTTTGCGAAAGATGTAAAAGAAATTGTCAGACAGAGACATGCGAAAAATAAAGATCCCTTGCATGTAACAAGTGAATGTATATCCTTACCTCTTCCGATAATCCCTTGCATGAAGGCATGTAAATTACTACAGAAGGGGTGTCAAGGGTATTTAGCATCTGTTTTAATTATTGACCCACCTGTTCATGAGTTAAAAGATACAGATGATGTTTGTGAATTCCCAGAAGTATTTCCCGATGATATAACAGGCTTACCCCAAATAGAGAGATCGAATTTGTGATTGATGTTGCGGCAGGAACTCATCCGATCTCAAAAGCTCCTAATCGAATAGATTCAACAGAAATGAAAGAATTGAAAGAACAGTTACAGGAGTTACTTGATAAAGGGTTTATTAGACCGAGCTTTTCAGCGTGGGGTACACCTGTTTTATTTGTGAAGAAGAAAGTCGGTACCTTTCGTCTATGTATTGATTATAGGGAGTTGAACAAAATGACAATCAAAAATTGATATCCACTCCCTAGAATTGATGATTTGTTTGATCAATTACAGTGACCTGCTATCTTTTCGAAGATTGATTTACGATCAGGCTATCATCAACTAAAAGTAAAGTCAGATGATATCTCAAAGACTGTCTTCCAAACCAGGTATGGGCATTATGAATTTCTTGTAATGCCATTTGGACTAACGAATGCACCAGCTGCTTTTATGAATTTGATTAACAGAATTTTCAAGCCATTTTTAGACAAGTTCGTGATTGTATTTATAGATGATATTCTCATCTACTCACGAACTGTAGAGGAGCATCGAGAACATCTGAAACTAGTTTTGCAAACTTTGAAGGATAAACATTTATATGTCAAATGGAAGAAATGTGAATTTTGGCTTGAACAAGTATCATTTTTGAGCCATATCATCTCAAAAGAAGGCATATATATGGATCCAAGCAAAGATTGAAGTTGTTAATAACTGGCTAAGACCAACTACTGTTACCGAGGTACATAGTTTTCTAGGGTTAGCTGGTTATTACCGTCGTTTTATAGCGCGATTTTCTAGGTTAGCATTGCCTTTGACTGCTTTAACACGAAAGAATGTGAAATTTGTATGTAATGAAGCATGTGATCGTAGTTTCCAAGAGTTAAAGACAAAATTGACATCAGCACTGGTCCTTGCTATTCCATATGGACCAGGAAATTGTGGTATATAGTGATGCTTCAAAACAAGGTTTAGGAGCAGTCTTAATGCAACACGGGAAGGTGATTGCTTTGCATCAAAACAATTGAAGGAATATGAAAAGAACTATCTCACACATGATTTAGAACTGGCAACAGTGGTATTTGCGTTGAAAATATGGCGCCATTATCTGTATGGTGAGCGGTGTGAAATATACACTGACCACAAGAGTTTGAAATATTTTTTCACGCATAAATAACTGAATAGGCGACAAGACGTTGGTTGGAATTAGTGAAGGATTATGATTGTGTTATTAATTATAATCCAGGTAAAGCCAATGTTGTTGCAGATGCATTAAGTCGAAAATCCAGTTCTATTGCCGCAATGCAAGTACAAGAACAAATTTTATGGGATTTACAGAACTTCAGATTGAGGTTATTCCAAAGGGAGCTGCAATCCGGTTATCATCCCTTATGGTTCGACCAACCCTTGCAGAAAAGATCAAGGCCGAACAAAGTGCAGATAATGAATTACAACAAGTGAGACAGCGAGATGAGGAAAAAGGAAATTTGAACTGAATGGGCAAGGAATGTGGACATATCGAGATAGATTGTGTGCGCCAAAATAAGGAACGATAAGAACTGACATTCTTATAGATGCTCATGCTACACCTATTCTATTCATCCAAGAGGACGCGAAAATGTACAAAGATCTAAAACCATTATTTTGGTGGCCAGGTATGAAAAAAGACATTGCTCAATTTGTTGCACAATGTCTAACTTGTCAACAGGTCAAGACTGAACATCAAAGACCAGTAGGACTCCTGAAACCATTACCCATTCCTGAATGGAAATGGGAACAAATTACAATGGATTTCATCATTGGTTTGGCAAGAACACAGAGGATTCAATGCTATATGGGCTATTTTCGATCAACTTACAAAATCAGCTCACTTTCTTCCGGTGAAAACCACCTACACGATGAATCAATATGATGAAGAATACATCAAAGAGATAGTGAGGTTTCATGGTATCCCAGTGTCCATTGTATCTGATAGATAACCAAATTTACGTCTGCATTTTGGAAAAATTAACATCATGCTATGGAAACTCGATTAGCATTTGGTACAGCATTCCACCCTCAAACTGATGGACAATCCGAACGAGTGAATCAAATCTTAGAAGATATGTGGAGGGCTTGTGCTATTGACTTTCCAGGCAGTTGGCACAGTAAACTACCGTTGGCCGAGTTTACGGTGACGATAGTTGTCAGTCAACTATTGGAATGGCACCCTATACTGCATTATATGGTAGAAAATGTCGATCTCAAGTACATTGGGATGAAATAGGAGAAAAAAAGTTATTAGGCCCTGAATTGGTACAACAGACAGCAGAATTGATAACCAAGATTAGAGATAGAATGCACACTGCCCAGAGTCGACAGAAAAGTTATGCTGATGTGCGACATCGTCAATTGGAATTTCATGTCGGTGACCATGTATTTGTAAAAATATCATCATTGAAGGGCATTTTGCGTTTTGGTAAGAAGAGAAAATTAAGTCCAAGATATATCGGTCTGTTTGAAATCTTGGACAGAATAGAAGACAGTGCATACCGAGTTACATTACCACCGAATATTTCAAATGTTCATAATGTTTTTCACGTTTCCTTGCTACGGAAGTATTTGGCCAATCCATCTCACATTCTTCATTACGAACCATTGGATCTTGCATCAAATCTCTCGTATGAAGAATGGCCGGTCTAAATCCTCGATAGGAAATCAAAAGTGGTACGAGGCAAGGAAATACCCTTAGTGAAACTATTATGGCGCAATCATTCAATCGAAGAAGTAATGTGGGAGCGAGAAGACGAAATTCAACAGAGATATCCTGAGATATATGGTACGTCAAATTTAGAGGACGAAATTCTTTGAAAGATGAGAGAATTGTAATACCCGGTTACTCGTACAAATGATTAATAATGCGTTTATGTTATTTATTATGTGGTTATTTGACTCATTATGTTTCAATTGTTGATTGAGGTATCGATATTGAAATTGAATATGATTTATATATTGTCCATGGTGTATTGAGAATGAATATATGTCTAAATAGTGATAGTAAGATGTGTAGATAAAGTAGTGTAATGGAAGTTGGTATGGAAATGCAGGAAATGAGATGAAAAATATGACAGTTCTTATGGGTTTTAGAATAATGATTTGGATATTGATCCAAATTGTGTGAGGCCACAACCATTAGAAAACTAAGATATAAAGTTACAACTTTCATGTTTTGGGTTTTGTCCAAATCATTGTGGAAGACAAGCCTAAAGCGCACCGAAGTGTGTCGTGTGTGTATCGTCATTCCTACAATGACACATTTTGGTAAATTGAGCATAACCTTTTACTCAGACCTCCAAATGACATGAAACCAATTGGAGATGCAAACCATGACATGGGGCTACAACTTTCATTTTACCACTTTTTTCAGATTATGACATGAAGAGACGTTTCTGGAGCAATCTTTGATGAAACTGTGTGCAGAGGGACAGAAGGTTCCGCGCCCGAGCGGTAAGATCTTACCGCCCGCGCGACCCTACACCAGAAATTCAGTACTTTGGCATAATGTTCCGCGCTCGCTCGAGCGGTAAGATCTTACCGCCCGAGCGCCGCTTTGTATATGAAAAGATAAGTTTCGAATTTTCTAAGCATCTCCATCATTCCACAACTTCTCTTCACTGCATAAGCTCGAAAGAAAACCAAAAACTTTTCCCCCAAGTGATATGTTCTTCCTATTCTTCATCATTTTGAAGTTAGAATTTAGTTATCCATCACAAGAACATCCTAGGGGTGTAAGTTTTCATCTCTTTTTATTGTTATATATGTAGGGGTGACTTTCACCTAGTATAAACATAGTGATTGGATTATTGATATATTTGACAGCATAGGAGCGAGAAACATCGTCTCAAACCAGTATTCGTACGCTTGGACTGGTAGGTTGGCATGTTCTTGAAGTAATAATGAGTAATATTATGAATTTCAAATGATTTCCATTGATTATTGCTATACGTACATTGTTAGTATGTTTATTGATGAAAACATAGCACCATATCCATTGTTATGTATTAGATATGAAAGAAATTCATGAATATTGAAGATAGGTGCTATGTCATTAACATGAACATGAACATGAAAGAAAATGAAAATGACTGATTTTTATATGATATATGAGCTTATTGACATCATGGGTGGTTTTAAGTCCACCAAACCTATTGGCCAATATATGTTCATGGGGCGTGGGGTTGTCACAGGGCACCCTGACGTCCAACACAGTAGTAGCTATATAATAAAGCAAGCACGGTAGTAGAGGTCAACTAACGAGGCTCAAGTACTGAAATGAACATGAATATATGCTATGGTATGACATGATTTAAAGATTCATTGTTGATCACGTCTTGATATGTATAATTCTTCGATGCATATTGATACGTATAAGGGCCAACTTATTGAGTTTTATAAACTCATGTAGCTCATGTATTACAGGATCAGGTAGTGAAGATCCATAGGATGCCGGTTCGCCAATGGATGCTTGTGACGTGCCTTACCTTGACAAGAACCTAGACGTCTTATTGTATAGCTTCCACATATGTATTATAGTGGATTTATGTCAGGGTTTGAAACAAGTTTCACAATGTTTATGACTATATGTATAATGATACGGTATATGTTTGTATATGATGATTATACGTATGTATAAATGTTGCTTGAGTTCTTGGTTATTACAAAACGTAGAGATATCATGCCAAAATTTTTATACACCGTCAAATTAATACCCCTTGTTTGAATTGCGTCATATTATAGGTATATCATTCAAACCCTATTTTGATTATGAGATAAGTATCATTAATCTTGTCAAGTATAGAAGAAGGGTGTCTCACATGCATGGTGGTACTCACATGGAACTTCGACACCAAAGTTGCAAAAACTTGCCCAAAAGATACTTAGTCTCACTTGTAGCTCCTCTGGTTGCGAGCGCAATTGAAGTGTGTTTGAACATGTAAGCTTTTATAATATTACAATTTTTTTTCTATTACTGTGAAGTTATAATAATTTGTTCTCGTGCCACGTGCCTTGATAAACATATATAAATAAATGCAGCTTCATTCCAAGAAAAGGAATAGATTGGAGCAAAAACGCCCTGCATGATTTGGTGTTCATCAAATACAACAGAGCTCTGAGACGTAGATACGATAGTCATGATACCATTGATCCTATCATATTGACTGAAGTGGATGATGGCAATGAATGGCTGCTAGGGAGACTGGAGGATGAAGAGCCTGACTTTGTTCATGATGGTGATGATTTAACTTGGCAAGATGTTGCAGATATTGTTGGAGTAGATGAAGCTCCTTATACATTGAGGAAATCCAAAGGGGCCTCGAAGGTGACCCCTACATCTTCGTAGGCCTCGAAGGCGGCTACATCTTCACCTACAAGAAGCTCGAAGGCGGCCACATCTAAGTCTAGAGGGAAATGGCCAATAGAAACATCTATTACACTTAATTTTATAGATGATGATGAATTTGACTTTGATGAAGAAAGTGAAAAAGAGAATGACGCCGAACGTTGTGCAATTTCAAATGAAGAAGATGGTCTCGATCTTGATGAAGAAGATAAAGATGAATTTTAAATTATATTTTTCTAGTTCTAGAATTGAGGCTTTATATGATTTGAATTTATATATTTGTTATTTAAGAAGGAACTAAGAAACTATTTTTTATTGATAGGATATTATTACATAATAAGCGGATGAGTAATCCGAACAATCGATTACCAACCAAAAGAAAACACTACACTAATAATGTCATGCCAAAACAAATTTTCAATCCCTAATCAAATCTGAGACAGACAAATGATTGAAATCTTTAACATTAGCTGTCCAAGTAGCCATCCTGAACTTGATCTTCTCCCAAACTTGGTCACCGTTCTCGTACTCGTCTTTGAAAATTCTGTTATTTCTCTCTAACCAGATAGACCAAAACGTACAGTGTACCACCAAGTACCAGAAGGTCCTCGTTTTTCTGCTCCAATTCCCTCCCGGCTCGATAACAAACGAACATGCTGCCCTTTGTGGGAAAACATAATTGAAACCCAATTCAAGCTGAATTCTTGTCCAAATACCCTTTGAGAAAGAGCAATGGAGCAACATATGATCCTGATTTTCTTCTTCATTTCGACACAACGTGCACCAATGCAGACTCAAACACACAACTCGGCCACCTTCGCTGCACTGAATCACAAGTTGGTAATTTTTCCAATGCCACAATCCACGAGAAAATTTGAACCTTTTTAGGGACAGGTACTTTCCAGATGTTTGCACGGTAGGCGAAAGATGGAAAAAATGAAGGTGGAAAGAGAGAATTGTAAAAAGATTTGACAGAGAAAAACCTGTAGAATCCCCCAACCAAACTCTGTAATCTCCCACTCCCATTTCTAATCTAACTGATCCTAGAATTCCTAAAAGATCAGCAAACTCACTCAATTCGACCTCATTTAAATCTCTTCTAAATCGCACATCCCACTGAAGTGAAGGAACACTAGACTCCGCTTCCAAGAAGGTATTGATTGGTTTGTTAGTTGAGGTACAAATCTGAAAAATAGATGGAAAATGCTCTTGGAACGACTGAGACCCCCCCTCCCCCACACATCTTCCCAAAATCGAATGATATTTCCCTCTTTTAGCACCCCTCCCACCAGTTGTTGAAACGCCGGGTAAGACCGAGAGATGAATTTCCAGGGGCTTCTAAAAGTCGAATTCCTTGCTAACCCCGCATCCCACCTATTATCTTGGACCTCATATATGCTTGTTATTAACTTTTTCCACAACGACTCCCTTTCCACTGACCCTCTCCACCACCATTTCCCCAATAATGCTCTATTTCTCAAACAAATATTCCCCAGTCCTAGTCCTCCTCTGTCCTTTGGTCTGCTTACCTGTGCCCACCCAACAACATGACAATGATTCTCTCCATCTGCACCATCCCACAAAAAATCCCTTATTATTTTTTCATATTTTTCTCCACTTGTCTTGGAACTCTAAATAATGACATGTAGTATGATGGCATCGCGCTCAACACTGACTGTATCAATGTCAAGCGACCACCCCTGGATAGAAATGCCTTTTTACATGAGGCTAATTTCCTTGCCATTTTCGATAAAACTGGTTCCCAGAAGATCAATTTCGTAGGTTGACCACCCAAAGGAGCCCCTAAGTACCTGATCGGCCAGATATCTCTTTTACATCCAATAGCCTGAGCCAAAGCATCAACTGCCTCTTCCGGGTGGTTAATCCCCAACACAACACTTCCGATTTTCTGTACAAGTTACTGTAAAAATTGATGATGTGATCCTCGATTTGTCTTTCGTTCGTAATCAATGCCCCGTCATCCAATTCCATTTAATCTATTGTTGTCTTGTTCCTTCTATTTGTCAGTAAGGAATGAAAGAATTTCGAATTCTGATCCCCTTCCTTTAGCCAATTAATTTTTGCTATTTGGTTTTCTATTTGAAATTTTCTTAAAAGACAAACTTTCCAATCCACACTTTGCTTCCCTTCTCTCCTCATTCAAGGATTCCGACCATCCTCCCTCGGCCTCGAGCTCATCCATTAACTTAATCCTACCTGCCAACTCTTTGTATCTAACACCAACAGCCCCAAAAACCTCTCTGCTCCATTTCAAAACTTCCACTTTGATTCCTTTAAGTTGGTTCATAAATTTATACCCTTCCCATCCCCGGCAAACGGGGTTGTTCCACCACGCTCTAACCAAATCTTTGAAATTGTGTTGGGACAGCCAAACATTTTCAAATCTAAACGGAGCAGGTCCCCACCACAACTTAGAAGTATCAAGTATCACGGGGCAGTGGTCTGAGGTAATTCGTGGTAAGACCATTTGCCTGAAATTTGGAAATAAAGCCCTCCATCCCCCGGAGAAAAGAAATCTGTCTAAACGGCAACAAATCGGATGTGCCCTTAAGTTTGACCATGTATACTTAGCATTCAAAAGCGGAGGATCATGTCATCCCAGCTCCTTTATCAATCTATCAAAGCACAACATGCTCGATGTGTTGGATGTGCTATTCAATTTCTCTCCCGTATTTCTAACCACATTAAAATCCCCACCCATACACCAATTATCCCCACAAATAGAGCTCAATCCTGCTAATTCGTCCCAAAAAAGCTCTCTTTCTCTTGGTTTCACTGGACCGTATATGGCAGAAAACCACCACTTTGTATCTTCACTCCCACTTATCTCAATGGACACCGAGAAATCCCCTATCAAGTTATTGCTCACAACCACCACTCTCGGATCCCACATGACTAGTATCCCCCCCACTTCCAACCGACGGTAGAAAAACCCAATCAACAAATCTCGATTTCCACAAACTGGCAACGAAACGTTTGTCCACCTATTGTTGCTTAGTTTCCAAAACCAATACTATATCCGGAGCCTCCTTGCGAACCACCGTACGAACTAGTTCTCTCCTTTGTGCCGCGCCTTCTCCCCTTATATTCCAAGCACAAATCTTCATAACACAAAGGTTGATCCCTTCGAGGTCGAACCTCGTTCATAGTTAATTTCACACTTCAATCTGTTTAGTTCTCTTTTTAAGATCCCAGTTGATTTCTTCACCCCATCCCAACATCCGTTTTCTGTACTCCCTCCCCCAATCTTGACATCAACACACATGTTTTTTTCCATGGTAACCCGGTTGGAAATCTCTCCCTCGGAACCCGGCGATTCAACCCCCCTGACTGCCCCCCCTCCTAATATACCACTAGACATCCCCACAACTATGAAGGACGAAGGTAAAAGACAATTGAGGGTAAAAGAATGATTAAGAAATGATGAATGAATGCCTATTAGTACCTGCCCGCATTAGGTTGGTCATTAACTGGTGGAACCGTTGGAATTGGTTCAACAATAGGCGAAGAATCCTTCAACGGTGAGAACAGCCCCTTCATTACCGCATCTTCCTCAACTGATTTAAAAGACTCCTCTGATCTGTAAGAGTGCTGGCTATCAAAACCTAGAAATACCAAGCTCATTCTCGAAAGAATCATCTTGCGAATCATCGAATTCTGGGTCTACTCTATCATCGCACTCGTGACCCCCCTGCTCCCAGCAATCTTTGTTGATAAAGATTCCTTCAGCGCAGTTCCCATCCTCGACAAATCCCACCTTTCCTTTAATTTTTCTGGTGTACACTTTCCCATAGGAAGGCACCCATGGTATCTGCTATTCGCGGCATCCGAGTTATTTTGGTCCACGGCAACATCTTTACTCATAGAGTGGATTGGTAAATGTCTGAAATTTTCGACTTCTTTTGGAACAACATTCCGCAATATCTTGAAAACTTTTCCCCCCAACTTAGAAGCTGCTGGATGATTCTCTGTAACATCACGTTGTTTCTGATTCCTCACCGAATTTGTCCCCTGCATAGAGAAATTCACCTGCGCACCAAGCATTGGTATTCCATGGTGATCATTCCCAATTGTAGCCTTATTATCCTTCGTGGCCACAGTTTGCATTAGAGGTGTCTTCGCATCTTCTTGTCCTCCAGTAGACCAACACATGGGCACCTCCTTCCGCGACATATTTCTTTCCATATTTGTGTTGCCCCAGCCCGCCAATGTTTTCTTGCCATTTACTAGTACTTGTGCATAAGTTTGACGTTCGTAGTGTTCGTAAGCTTTGGAGTCGAACGAATCTACCCGAATTCTGCCCTCTATAATCCCTTCCTCAACTGGAATAATTATCTTGTTATTAATAAATCCTTCAGCCGTACCCTTCACCTTAATCTTGGCTGCCTCCAGATCACGGAATTGCTCTGTATCCTTGCTAATATCCAGCAACCCTCCGCATTGATCCCCAATAATTGTAAAGATATCTCTCGACCACAAGTTCCAAGGTAGCCCCGATATGCTAAGCCAGCTGTTGCAACATCTGTCTACCGCATCTGCTGAGTTGATATCCTGTCTCCATGCCTCAAAAATCAAGGAAACCCCACCGTCGAAGAATCCTCTATGCAGTAAAGAAATATGAAAATTCCTCTGAATTCGATGGCCACCATACCGCTTTATTAGCTTGAAACGGAAACAATTCGACTACTTTGTTTGGTGAATTCCGGAGGACTGTTCGAATGCAATCCCACGAAATATTCACCCTATTTTTTGTAACAATAAGTGCTTCATTCCACTTCAAATCCTTTCTAGCCCTGTCAGTGTCCTCTTTAACTGCCATTGACCCTCGAACATGGTTCCTTTGCATTGATCTATCTTCGTAATTCTCTGTGGATCTTCTCAACGTATTGTAATCATGACGAGGGTCATGCTGAATATCCCTTCTTCGGTAGTTCCCTGACAGTAGCTTACCCATAGTTTCCATCCCCCTGATTTGAATCCACTCGGCACAATTGTGATCTGTTTTCTGCCTCTCGAACCGAATTTGTTAACCTCAACAAAACTTCCACATTTGTTAGTGAATCTTTGTACCGTGAAAACCGCATTCCTTCCTCTATAACGATAAAACTCAGCGCCTGACCCGGAGTTATCTGTGAAATCCCTGAATCTCAAACCTAACCACTGTGCCTCCTCCCTATCGAAATCCATCATGTAGCTCGTTCTCCTAGTTCTTTCAGCCCACCAAACTGAGCTACCCCCATTTCCCAACCTCAATGTAAAAACTTTGTGTTCAATATAATTACTTCATCCCTACTTGGCAACCCAGACTCCACGCTCCGTCTGCTTGAGATGTTCATAACGACCAACCCAGCGCTTCTCTGAAACAAAAACCACCAGAATAAGAAGCAACGTAGCCAGATAATATAAGCACCCACCAGAAAATCCCCGGCGATTGCAATCCAGAAGAAAAAGTGAAGACGAGAGCTCTGACAAAAATTTCCAACCACCAGTGGACGACGTCGGTACCAAATAAGATTAATATCGACTAGAACGGAATAGGCTGGAAAGATGAAAGTTGGCCGTTGAATCGAGAATACACAAAGGAAAGGGCATTTTGTTGTAATTTCAGCTAGGTATACGAGAAAAGGTGAGAAGGTGATGTCGGCCGACGGCCGGCGGCCGGCGCCAGTAGCCGAGGGAAGGGCGATCGAAATAAGTCAGGAAAAGATGATGGTGATAGAACAGTTGAAGAAGCCGCCGATAGCTTGATTTTTGAAAAAAGGAGAGAGCATTTTCAAAAATTTCTCTCACTATCCAGGTTGTATATTAAACCTATTGAATTGATGTTAGTATATGCTATATATTATATATTTATATGCTTGTGACGCTTTACTTTTAAATAACCCTCGCTACGCGATTCGCTATGCGCTATAGCCACAGGCAACCTCAACGCTACGGGGCGTTACGCGCGATTGACAATTATGGGCCATATCAAAGCATATAATTTTTATTTCTTAGAGAAAATATTTCCGGGACCTTTTGAAATAGAGAGATGTTAGGATGCAAGACTATTGATACTCCTACGGATCCAAATATAAATCTTGGAAATAATGAGGAAAGTACAATAGTCAACAAAGAAAGATATCAGAGGTTAAGCAAACTGATATACCTATCTCACACAAGACCTGGTATTGGATTTGTTGTAAGTGTTGTAAAGAAGTTTATGAACAATCCAACTGAAGAACGTATGGATGTTTTTCGTGTATTGAAGTACCTCAAAGTATCCACTGAAAACAGACTATAGTTCCACAAGACCGTCCTAAGAAACATACAGTTATACAGTGATGCTGATCGGGCAGAATGTTCCACTGACAGATGATCCAGATCTGGTATTGCTCATTTGTATGGGGTAACCTTGTAACATGGCGAAACAAGAAACGACATGTGGTAGCAAGAAGCAGTGCAAAAGCCGAGTTTCGATCCTTGGCCAATGGAACTTTCGAAGTTATAATGATACAAAGGTTGTTGGCAGAACTGAAATTAAAGGGGTATAAGGTAGTGGAACTAAAGTGTGACAATCAAGGTGCGATAATAATTGCCAAGAACTCAATCCATCATGATCGAAAAGTCGATTGTCATTTCTCCAGTGAAAAACTCGAGAATGGGAATTTGAAACAACGTTACGGCCCTAGTCACGCACAAGTTGCAGGCATCCTAACTAAGGCCCTATTCTGACCGACATTTGAAAACTTCGTATTCTAGTTGGGCTTATATGGATAAAAAGGTTGTTGGCAGAACTGAAATTAAAAGGGTATCACGTAGCGGAACTAATGTGTGACAATCAAGGTGCGATAAGTACAGCCAAGAACTCAATCCATCATGATCGAACTAAGCATGTTGAAGTCAATCGTCATTTCTCCAGTGAAAAACTCGAGAAAGGGACTTTGAAACTCCGTTACGGCCCTAGTCACGCACAAGTTGCAGACATCCTAACTAAGGCCTTATTCTGACCGACGCTTGAAAACTTGGTATCCAAATGGGGTTTTATATGTTGGGCATGATCAACATATACAACCCAACTTGAGGGAAAGTATTGAAGATCCGATAAGATCAACTCTATTAAACTGTTTTTCATATTTAAACTTTTATTCTTTAGTTTGTAATTCAAATCTTTGGATAGATTAGGTTGCTAGCTTTCATTTGTATAGTATATATATGTATGGCAGTATTCATTGAGAATGAGTGGAATAAAGATTATCAGTTATCACCTCCTTCCACGTATATATTTCCCTCATAAAACTACATTAGCCATGACGCATACCATATTGAATATGTTAAGTTGATAGCAAGTAGATACTATGTGCAATATCCTATTACAAATGTTGGACTATAATGAATTTCATCAAAATTGACTACAGCATGAGGAAAGCTTTGGTCATGTTTTCTATGCCCTAAGTGTGTAAATCTCTACAAACTATAATACAGTTCTTAATATCCCTTGTTTAGTGATTAACCGTGTTAGGAATTGTTCAAACACCAAGACAATCGGATGTTTCTATCTTAAATGAGACTGAATCTTAAAGCATTTCCACATATCTTAGAAGAAATGGCTGAAATGCTTAGCCCTAGTCTCGTGGTGAACCACCAATTCTCAAGTTCTACAAAATACAATATCTGAAATGTATTTGACTTCACTGGACGAAATACATTCTCATATTTACTAAGACCAAATTTGAAAGTTGACCATTTTGAACGTTGAAGGTAAATAAGAAAATCTTACAGCTATTGTTGCAATCTGGCTACGGTCCCCCCACTCGGCTAAAAATGTCAATATAAATGACTGCGAAAAGAACATTGCAGTCAGTTACTTTAAAATCTCCAATCCATTTGAGTTAAAGCAGAGGAAAAAACACACATAAAAAGTTGACTAAATGAATAGGGAGAACTTTATTAGAATTATAAAACTTGATAAGAGTAAAACAGGTAGAACATAAAGCTTGACAAGAAGTAAAAAAATACCTCCAAATAGATTGGTGTACAAAATCTAGAAAAGAAACGTCGGAATTGTGTTTTCCCTTGCCCACCCTCAAGTTTCTCTTCTACCTGAAAATATTCACGGTGAAAAACCAAATGCCACAATCTGTTACACATATGTGAATCTGGGGTAAGATAAGAATAGGTACAGCAAGTGCAGTGTATATGCTTTAGTAAGGTATATAAGCTAGGATAAAGTCAGGATTAGAAGTAACTTTAATTTCAACCCCAGCTCTATGGAACTAGAAATATTTCCCATTAAAACCAGAAAGGTGAGTAAATGCATTATGGTCCTGGTACTTGGTATATAATCCCCCTTTTCTAGTGTTAAATTTATTGAGAAAGTGAGGATTTGAACAGAGAACGTGTTAAAAAAGGATAAACTAAAAGTTAACAAACTAATCATGCAACAACCAAAAAATCAATGACTAATACGTATTAACAACGATATTTTACTATAACAAAACACCAAACAACAGCATCATGAACATAATATAGCACCAACATGATAATCAGCTTGCAGAAAAGGTTGATGCATAAAACAGACCGCAGGTTAGCATCCAGAGCGTCAATTATAGAGTCAAATTCAAAAAATGAAAAGAATACACAAAAACAGGAAAACAGTATCAATTCAGAAATAAAAATCACAATTAAACCAAATTTCCAAATAGGAACATACTTCCTCCATATCCTTTTTCTGAGAAGCTTTTGAATCTGATCTCCAAGCAATGTAAAGTAGCCGAAGTCCAAAAAAAGCATAAAGAACTGCCATCGAAAATTATATCAGATATCTAAACAAGTTGAAAGTCCAGTTAGCACAGGTAGAAACTTGAGATTATAGAAGCAAGTTTATCCTCGCTAAGGATGCAGGTGTAGTTCGCCCACAACATGGCTTTCAGCTTGGTGGTAAACGAGCCAACTCCAGCAGACTTGAAGTTTTTCTCAAGCTCACCTTGGTGTCATGAAAAGCCTAAACAAAAATATTCAAGATTTTGCTTGTTTGAACCATCATTCGATGAATCAAATCTGAACCAAGCTCAATCAAAATAGGGATGGCACTAAGCAAAGTCCATAGGAAACTATCCTGGTGATAGTACGTTCTGTTCATTAGATAGACTGATCATAATTGAGTTTAGTGTGGATGGACGTAAGTGGTACATATATGTGAGTCGTATTAGAAGTTGGTTGCTTGGTTTGCATAAATGTGCTGCGCACTGAGAAGAGGTTTAATTAGTTTTATAACAAGCTTGGAGCATATCCAATATGTTCCACGAGGAGAATGTAGCTTATATTTTTGTTTGTATGCTTAGTGGTATAGGTACCATTTAAGATACTGGCACATTATCCATTAACAACACTACAAACATTACCGAGCTTCAAGTCATTCATTTTATTGATAGATATGGCAAGAAGAGTGAAACAATAACCTGTAGCTGCACTGTTAGTATGTTTCCTTGATATCAAATTAGGCACAATCCTACCAAGACCAGTTGATAGTACCTGGTAGCATTTGTGGGAAATAAACCATCAATATGATCCACAATATGTAAATATTTGGCATTAATGGAGAGGGAAACCTAAAAAGAAGAAAAATAGAGCACTATTTCAGCAAAACGTAAAACATTCTTTCAGCAAACAAAACAGGACTATTTCAGCAAAAGAAACAGTATTCATCTTACTGTCATCACAAATAGAGCACTGAGGGCGCCTGATAGAACAATTGACTTGGGATGACGCATTGCCATAAGAGCTGCTATTATAAAAGTTTCATCTCCAATCTAGTAGCAAGCCATCAGTAAAGATGTTCAATAAATATAATAGACGCCAAATGAAGGGTCTAATCAAAATTAAAAACAACCCCCTAAAAACGTTGATTTCACAAGTATAAAACAAACATAACTTTTCAAAATTGTAATGTCATTTTTTTAGTGGTGTAACTTGAAACAATACAATCTTGTAAAATTATGATAAAGACCTAAGGCTACACACCTTGGAGCGTCAAAACCATAAAACACAGATCAAATTTTCAACACAACACTGCTTCAAAAACTGTTGACATTCTCTTGCTTTTCCCTTGGGTATTTTCATTTCAATATTATCTTAACCGTGAAGACAGAGACAAACTATTTTTCATGGTTTACTAGATGGAAGTAAGGAAAAGATCCCAAAAAATTTTCACAGATCTAGTAGTATTCTCTTTGGTTCTAAGTGAGTGGTTAACAAATTCAATCTTAACAAAAAAATGAATGAATAAAAACCTATCATTCATGAAAAACAATGACAAAAGTAAGATTTTAGCTGTCCCTTTTCTCTTTTATATTAAAGAACAAATATTTGAAAATACAAGTCAAAATCATGGTCAACAAAAGTAAATCAACAATAACAGTCGCACAAGATGACGCCATGTCCATTATTGTAAATAGGTGACATTTTTATTGGGATTATACCTGAAAACAAATATTAAAGTTTGATGCTTATCCATATGACAACTCAAACATTAGGCAAAAGGTTGGTAAAAAACAAATAATTTTGATGGGATGAGAAATCAAAGTAGTTATACATGGCATGATACTGGCAAGTTCAAGCTCGAGCAGCGGAGAACAAATATAAAGCTGAATACCCAGAATACTGACCTCGCTGACAATGATCATAGATAAACTAGCAAAGAAAGCATCGGATAGGCCAAGACCAGAGTCCAATGCAACACCAAGACTAACAAAATCGGGGTCTTTGACATCCCTTACGATACCGGTCTTGATTTTGTCCACAAATATCTGTCCACCAAAGCTCATGAGTGGTTACAGCACATACACCAAGCAAACATAACGCAAGTATGGACATGACCACCAATGCACAGCTTCCATTTCCAGCTACATTTTTGAAAAGTTCGAGAATACGTTCATCCAATAAAAGTTCAATGGCACCAAATATATCGATAAAAAGCAGCAAGGTACTGAGAAATTAAGCTCCTCAGAAACTACTACAATTGCAGCCACACTATAACATGATTAAATCAATTAAAAATCAAAAGTTTTTAGACATTTTTACAAAATCTGATTTAGCGGGTAAAACTAGAAAGAAGTGGAATACCGACTTTACTACGTCGGCCCAGATCCTTGATCCCTGCAGATACCTCATCCCTGCCATTCACCTACGCATTGCGCGGGCACAAACAGTCGGTTGAAAGATCAAAATCCAAATGATTACCGAGGCGAAATAAGAGTAAATAACAACAAAATCAAATTACCTGCAAGAAGAAGAGAAATAGAGAGAACAAGAACACAAAGCAACCAAAGGGTTTCGTTTGAGAAGATGAAACCCCCATTTGGGTTGATTCTGAGCAATTTGTGGAATGTGAAGAAAGTATATAGTAGGGGATCCGGATCCGAAAGCCTAATTGTGGATGGAATAATTCTTGAAGATTTGCTGTACTAATTTTATTTTACCAGAAAAATTAGGGAAATCTAGGGAACAAGGACTATAATGTGATTTTTTTAAAAAATATGATCCATAAGTAAATTTATTTTAATGTACTTATGTTTTAAGTTTAAATTCTTTAAACACACGACTAAATCAACAGAGAACTTAAATCTTTTGCAAAATTTTCAACAGAGAACCCTCCCACCCTAGACCCTCCGTTCTCGGAAATATCCTTCACCTCGAGGCGACGCAAACTCAATCGAAGGAATAGCTAAGCAAAATGTGGTAATTTTCACGTTTATTTCGATTTGTTGCCTCTGCGTGTTGTCGATGTATGTTTGCTGTGTCGTGTGCGTCATGTGGAAGAAGCTTCTGTCGACCTATTCGACAGAAGCTTGATCGACCAACGTTATGGTCGACCTAGTGGACACATGCATGGTCGCTATGGTCGACCAAAAAGATTGGTCGACGTCGACCAATCTTTTTGGTCGACAACCTTTTTTGGTCTAATGAACTCAAGCTTCGAAATTCTCCATTGATTTTCCTAACTTTACTAACGTATTTATTTTTTATCACAGTTCTATTTGCCGAGAAAACTAGGCAGGGATGCAATTTTTCGATGCAAATTGCCAATTCAATCGAGATATAAAGAGATTGCTGAGAAGATTCATCGTTATTTGAACAACGAGGAGAGAACACATTTTTTCGAGCAGTCGCCTTTTGGTAATTTAGTTAGGTATTATAGAGATTTTAACATTTCCAGCCAAATTATGTGGTATTTAATGAGTAACCAGATACTTGATACTAGTAGTGATGATTTGTGGATGGTGATGCGCAAAAGGCCAGTTAGATTTTCTTTGTTAGAGTATTGTTTAATAACCGGTCTCGATTGCGCTATAGAGCACGAAGATTTACCAGATATAGGTGTATTTGGCACCACACACTTTGCCGGTAAGTCTGAGTTTGTTTTGAGTGAGTTTGAGGGAAAGATATCCAAGAGCAGAATGAGACTGGTATAGACGTTGAGAAGATAAAGATGACTAGTCTATACTTCTGTTGTGCCGTATCCGGTGAGGCGATTAGGAAAAAGACGATGAAGATCGACCCTAAATACTTGAGGCTTGTAGATGATTTGGATAGGTTCAACAATTATCCATGGGGTAGAGTAACCTATCGGGATGCGGTCCGATGTTTGAAGAAAGACCTTTTAGGACGATATAATTACCTCACCGAGGCACATGGTCGGAAAGAAGTTGATGGCAGCTTCCTTGTCGGTGGTGTTGTGGGGACCCGGACGCTAATTCATTCCTTAATCGTCTTTAGGAATAATTCAAACAATTATAATAAACAGGGTCTAAATTTTTTTTAAAAAAATACAAAGCGGAAACGTAATGTATTTCAATTCAAATTACATATTAAACATAAATATACAAATCTTGTATTATCTACAAGAATTCAACTAGGTTCAACTATATCTCAGTGCTGAATTCTAAGTTGCTTCGAAGCCCGGATCTCCACGCTATCTAGTCCAGCCTCTTTCTCTTCTTGACCCTGATCCTATCCCACCTGTTGCCATGCACACATACAGACAAGACAACAGCCGGATAACTCCGGTGAGAATTACATTCTCAGTATAAATCATGTATACATGCAAGCATAAAAACAATATAAAAGCATATAACAGATATGTCTAACATGTATGCAAATCAGAATATAAATCCATATCAAGAATAAATCATATTCTAAACATGTACCATCATCAGGAACATAAATCAATATGTACCATATTCAGGAACATAATCAACATGAATCAATATAACTGTCAATTAGACTCATGACGTCACATTTAAGACTAGACTCAATCCTAGTCTAGGGATCCCGGTTTCCAGAAGTTAGCATTCCCATATCGACCAACAGTAATAGAAAAGACTCCAGTTCTATCCACGTCGATAGGGTATCGATCACCAGTAATAGAAGAAGCTCTGATTCTATCCACATCGATATAGTATCGATCACCAGTAATAGAAGAAACTCCAATTCTATCCACATCGATATAATATCGATCATCAGTAATAGAAGAGTTACATTCTATCCACATCGATACAGTACGGATCACCCCAGTAATAGAAGAAGCCACATTTCTATCCACATCGATAGCCAACCATCCGATGACAAACTTTGGCACTATCGCCAATACACTATCTTGTGACATCGTGCAATGTGCCCGTGGCGATCCCACCACTATCAGGCACTTCTGTCCCAAGATACTCGTCTAATACCTGCTATCTATCAATCAAGAGAACTAGTATATTAATCAAATCAATACAATAAGGTAAAGTATGTGATTTAGGGAAACTCGAGTCAAACCTCACTCGAGTTGTGCAATCCCAACTCAACATTAATTTATACCTTTATCTTCTCGGTCCGACGAAGACGAAGTATTGAAGTCAACTCTGTCCATACCCAAATCTGATAATGACAATCGAATAGATACAATATCAGTATATAACTCAGTTCAAAACCTGTTCTGATTAATACTCGAATCAAAACATAATCTGATCAATGCCCATCGACATATGATATCACAATACCATCTCAATCAATACCGAATCTGATCAATATCAATCAACTGATGTTTCGACGGCATAACAATACAGTCTCGATAACCCCGTCAATTCCAACACCACAGATATAATACCAGAACTCATAATCAATATCGGTGCAATCCATAATTTCAATACAACACCAATCTGATATCGAATCTCAGTTAATCAATTCCAAAAATCATAACAATTCCATAATCAGTCCAGTTTCTTAATCTGACTTCGATTCTATGATGTCTAACATGTCAAGAACATCATATATGACGTGTATTCAATTCCAACAACATCATAATTTCAGAACATGTCAAAACGTAACAAAACTTACGTCCAGTTGTAGCCTGCGTTGATAGGAACTTAATACTGAAGTCGGATTCAAAATCAGACGGGCGGATCTCGTAAAAATCGAAATTCTACGATTTGGAACCCTTTTTCCCTTTCCTCGAGCTTCTCCCTCGATTCCTTCTGAAATTAACGTTTGTATGTATATATATATATATACACACGTCGCTCGGTGAGGCCAAATGGCTTGTTCTGGTTCTGCATGACTCGCGCATATGCGAGCCAAAAATCCGCGCATATGCGCCGGAAGCACTGTCCGGCTCCTGGACTACTCGCGCATATGCGCGCACTGACCTCGCGCATATGCGCGAGACCTACTGTCTCCGCATATATCCTGCACATTGCCTCGCGCATATGCGCGACTCATCTCCGCGCATATGCGCGAGACTCTCTGGAGTTACTCGCATAGGCTTCGCAACTACTGGCGCATATGCGCGCCTCAATCCAGCGCATATGCGCCAAAGCTTCTGTTCCAAAACGTTGGCTTCTGGACTGCTCGCGCATATGCGCGCACCCAAGTCGCGCATATGCGCGAGACCTACTGTCTCGGCGTTTCAATACTTGCGCATATGCGCACCCATCTCGGCGCATATGCGCCCAAGGTTCTGGACATTCCAGCGCATGTTCGCGCTTACACGCCGCGCATGTGCGCGAAGGCACACCCTCGCACATGTGTTTCGCGTCTGTTCTCGTCTTTCCCGGTCCACTCCGTTCTGTCTATAATTACTTCAATTAATCAAGAAATCATCCCAGAATAATCTCAGATTACGGATAAATATACCCCAAATCATTTTCGATTACGGTAATCAAATTCTCGGGCCTTACATTTCTCCCCCTCTAAGATATGATTTCGTCCTCGAAATCACAGGCAATCAAATCAAATAAAGAAGAAATGTATACTAGAGGTTACTTCAGAAAGTTCATTCTATCAAACCATTCTGATAAAATTACTTGCAAATACTGGCTATACAACACTCGTATATACCAATCAACAGCTCATACCAAATCAATATCATCAGCTGTTATCAAATACAATCTCAGATATCATCATAATATCATTCCCATTCAGAAAAAATCCACAGTACTCACTGTACAATACCTCGACTAGAGCTATCTCGATACTCATCTAATAGCTATTATTGTACAATAATTCATAAAGTGACAAGATCTCAGGTCACTAGTGCTAAAATCCAGCACTACAGTTCCTGGATATCCTCCAGTATTTAGATAGTTCACTCCAACTATCCGTCAATCTATAATCCATAGATAAAACATCACGCTATACATTCTGCCAAAAGTTTAAAATCAACCAAAAATCACGGTATAATATAATTAACTCTGGCATTCAATACCATCTGACCCCTTTTCTGACTTACCTCTCAGTTGTCTTGTCATATCTGTACGTCATCCGGTACAATATAACATCGCAGATTTGAACAATCGTTCAATAGTAATCACATCATATCACCGTCATAACAAGATTTTCGATATTTTCATCACGAAATTCATAGAAATGTACCCCCATTTCTATTCAAGAATCGATAATCTGTATAACCAATCTTCTGGTTTCTATCTTCTTGTCTTCATCTGTCATCAAACTAGACATTTCAATACAAACTCTGACATAACCGATCTCGGTTATTTACATCAAAACTATCCGTTCGTATTATCACGCATTTCTTGTTACTAGAATAATACGGAATCTACTACTATGTGCCTCTGACAATACCTGTCATTTCAAATTCGAAATATCTGGCACAAACAAATCAGCTAATTATATAAAATAAAGCATTACCTACCTGGTATTCTGATTAACACACTGTTCTGACTATCGAAATCAAGTTCTGAACAATCTGATCACTGTCTCAACTGTGCTACAATCAATCAGTATACTATCTTCAGATATCACAGACTCTGAATACAATCTGTTGCAATCTGGATTCATATCCGAATAATTCTGTATACAACAATCTCAGTTCCCAGAATATTCAATACAAATTTCAACTGTTCGATTCAATCAATCCTACGCTGCGAATATATCACAATATCAGAGATAAAACGAGTATAAAATCATCAGGACACTTCAGAACACATGATTTATCAACCTATACACAGAACTGAAGTATTTCCCAGAGAAACACATAATCAGATGTAACTCTAACTCTCAGGCAGTAAATCTTCTAACTGACATTTCAGTTCTTTCAATTCAATCAATATCATTCTGTACAGAAGTCTAAAATGAAATCCATACCTGATATCAAATCAAGGCTGAAGTCACTCTCACTGATATAAGACAAATCCGGAATTTCATATGGAACGACTATAGCAACTCTACTGCTACTGACAAATCATTCCCAGACAGGCTCAACTTCAGTAATCAACTGAATACATAAAGAATTACTCCATTCTTTTCGATAATCATCGAATCATACATAATACGGATATCAAGGAATTCAAAATCGAGAATCCTTACTGTATATCATTCGTTCATCGGCCATTTCAGGTCCGAATCTTACCATCTCCTGGCAAGAATCTATAATAGTTCTGTACTTGTTAGCATATCAATATCAATAATGTAATCAGAATCAGATAACACAAGTACAATACAATCTAATTCAAGCTCATTCTCTTTTTACTGCAGTACACAATATATCACAGAATTCACCGATATCAATTCCTTTCCCCAAAAGGTACAAGGATCAATACTACAGTAATACAGACCCAGCAGGTACAACATATATCAATACAACTCAGTCAAAGATAATCGTAGGGAATGCATTAGTATATATCAATACATATGCAATATAATCATAACAGATTATTACCTGTCACTATATCATCACATGTGTCCTGGGTCTGTTCCTCGATCACTACCACCAGATGATTCTGCTCCCTGAAATCTTCGGGAACCTTTCTGTGGACAGACTCTAGCAAAGTGTCCTTGCTGTTTACAGATATTGCACCGACCAGTCACTCTCTGGCACTGCTCCATGGGATGTCTCCCTCCGCAAGTCCTGCAATAAACTCCAGTATAACTCGGGCTAGAACCATTGGAGCTAGATGAACCACTCGGTCCGCTTCCTAACTTCTTAAACTGTTTCTTTCGAGCTTTCAATTGTTCCTGCTTTCCACCACTGCTGCTGCCAATCTCGAGTCTGGACGGCAGTAGTTGTGGTACGATGTGGGAAGAACATATGAAACTTCTTTTTGTCTTATCAGAACAGTTTCTGCTCTTCTGGCTCGATTCAGAGTATCAGCAAAATTACTCGGTAGTTTCACATTCACCAATGTGCGTATCTCCGGATTCAATCCCTAGATAAACTGATTAGATACAGCTGTATCATTTCTAGCCACTTGAGGAGCAAAATGTAATAAGGTGAAAAACTGGGCCAAATACTTATCGACATTCAACTGACCCTGTCTTAAATTTGTAAACTCTGCACCTTTATCCTCTCTGTATGATAGAGGTACAAATCTTTGATAAAATTCGACTCTGAAAATTTTCAACGTAATCATAGAACCACGCTGTGCTATGGCTTCCCTAGTTACCAGCCACCAACTCCTAGCGGCTTCCCGTAGTTGATTCCCAATCCAGTTTAACTCTACAATCATCTATGAACCCCAGAAATTCAAATAACATTTCTATATCCTCCAGCCAATTCTCACAATCGCCTGGCGCCTCAATACCCCTCAGAATCGGCGGTTGAAATGACTGAAATCTCATCAACTGTGTTTCCATCAAAGTTTCTGATACATCCATCAGATCAGTCGAAGTACTACCTCGTTCTCGCACTCTTCTAGGAGGAATATCTGATAATCACAGATGTTAGTAGGTAACAGGAGACAAATCCGTCTCAATCCCAATCCTGATCAGCTTACCTCTGATCAAGAATTGGTTCTGATTCATTTTCAAATCAAACACATTACCAAATCAACTCAGCTATTCAGGTAACATGTATTTAAAAGCAGTAATCATAATATCATGCTAGCATACACAATGTAATTCCACATTATAAGTAAATCACATGCTAGCCATCACATGCAGGAAAGAAAACTCAATCTACCCCGCTCATTCTCTTCTATCTCAATCTCAAGAACTACAGTTCTGGAACCTACGGTTCTGGAACCTAATGCTCTGATACCACCTGTTGTGGGGACCCGGACGCTAATTCATTCCTTAATCGTCTTTAGGAATAATTCAAACAATTATAATAAACAGGGTCTAATTTTTTTTTTTTAAATACAAAGAGGAAACGTAATGTAATTCAATTCAAATTACATATTAAACATAAATATACAAATCTTGTATTATCTACAAGAATTCAACTAGGTTCAACTATATCTCAGTGCTGAATCCTAAGTTGCTTCGAAGCCCGGATCTCCACGCTATCTAGTCCAGCCTCTTTCTCTTCTTGACCCTGATCCTATCCCACCTGTTGCCATGCACACGTACAGACAAGACAACAGCCGGATAACTCCGGTGAGAATTACATTCTCAGTATAAATCATGTATACATGCAATCATAAAAACAATATAAAAGCATATAACAGATATGTCTAACATGTATGCAAATCAGAATATAAATCCATATCAAGAATAAATCCTATTCTAAACATGTACCATCATCAGGAACATAAATCAATATGTACCATATTCAGGAACATAATCAACATGAATCAATATAACTGTCAATTAGACTCATGACGTCACATTTAAGACTAGACTCAATCCTAGTCTAGGGATCCGGTTTCCAGAAGTTAGCATTCTCATATCGACCAACAGTAATAGAAAAGACTCCAGTTCTATCCACGTCGATAGGGTATCGATCACCAGTAATAGAAGAAGCTCTGATTCTATCCACATCGATATAGTATCGATCACCAGTAATAGAAGAAACTCCAATTCTATCCACATCGATATAATATCGATCATCAGTAATAGAAGAGTTACATTCTATCCACATCGATACAGTACCGATCACCAGTAATAGAAGAAGCCACATTTCTATCCACATCGATAGCCAACCATCCGGTGACAAACTTTGGCACTATCGCCAATACACTATCTTGTGACATCGTGCAATGTGTCCGTGGCGATCCCACTACTATCAGGCACTTCTGTCCCAAGATACTCGTCTAATACCTGCTATCTATCAATCAAGAGAACAAGTATATCAATCAAATCAATACAATAAGGTAAAGTATGTGATTTAGGGAAACTCGAGTCAAACCTCACTCGAGTTGTGCAATCCCAACTCAACATTAATTTATACCTTTATCTTCTCGGTCCGACGAAGACGAAGTATTGAAGTCAACTCTGTCCATACCCAAATCTGATAATGACAATCGAATAGATACAATATCAGTATATAACTCAGTTCAAAATCTGTTCTGATTAATACTCGAATCAAAACATAATCTGATCAATGCCCATCGACATATGATATCACAATACCATCTCAATCAATACCGAATCTGATCAATATCAATCAATTGATGTTTCGACGGCATAACAATACAGTCTCGATAACCCCGTCAATTCCAACACCACAGATATAATACCAGAACTCATAATCAATATCGGTGCAATCCATAATTTCAATAACAACTCAAATCTGATATCGAATCTCAGTTAATCAATTCCAAAAATCATAACAATTCCATAATCAGTCCGTTTCTTAATCTGACTTCGATTCTATGATGTCTAACATGTCAAGAACATCATATATGACGTGTATTCAATTCCAACAACATCATAATTTCAGAACATGTCAAAACGTAACAAAACTTACGTCCAGTTGTAGCCTGCGTTGATAGGAACTTAATACTGAAGTCGGATTCAAAATCAAACGGGCGGATCTCGTAAAACTCGAAATTCTACGATTTGGAACCCTTTTCCCTTTCCTCGAGCTTCTCCCTCGATTCCTTCTGAAATTAACGTTTGTATGTATATATATATATACACACGTCGCTCGGTGAGGCCAAATGGCTTGTTCTGGTTCTGCATGACTCGCGCATATGCGCGCCAAAAATCCGCGCATATGCGCCGGAAGCACTGTCCGGCTCCTGGACTACTCGCGCATATGCGCGCACTGACCTCGTGCATATGCGCGAGACCTACTGTCTCCGCATATATCCTGCACATCGCCTCGCGCATATGCGCGACTCATCTTCGCGCATATGCGCGAGACTCTCTGGAGTTACTCGCATAGGCTTCGCAACTACTGGCGCATATGCGCGCCTCAATCCGGCACATAGTGCGCCAAAGCTTCTGTTCCAAAACGTTGGCTTCTGGACTGCTCGCGCATATGCGCGCACCCAAGTCGCGCATATGCGCGAGAACTACTGTCTCAGCGTTTCAATACTTGCGCATATGCGCACCCATCTCGGCGCATATGCGCCCAAGGTTCTGGACATTCCGCGCATGTTCGCGCTTACACGCCGCGCATGTGCGCGAAGGCACACCCTCGCACATGTGTTTCGCGTCTGTTCTCGTCTTTCCCGGTCCACTCCGTTCCGTCTATAATTACTTCAATTAATCAAGAAATCATCCCAGAATAATCTCAGATTACGGTAAATATACCACAAATCATTTCCGATTACGGTAATCAAATTCTCGGGCCTTACAGTTTGTGCTGTCTCTGCGGGTATATTATTTTTTGAATGTTAAAGTGGATTTGTTATCTTTATTTCTACTAGTAACATTGTTTGAAATTTATGTTACAGATCCTCATTTATGAATGTTATCCGAGCGTGGCACAAAAGTTTGCAATGAGAAGAGATGTGGACGGTTTGATGTTGCCCATGATGTTTCAGTGGGTGACTAACACGTGGCCGTCAAACCGTGCCCCAACTGCTGTTGATATCACTGCAGCCTTTGGTGATTGTGATATAGATGTAAGTAATATGAATTGATTTGATATAATAACTGCGGACATTAATTTTAATTAATATGATATGTTATTAATTATATGCAGGATTGTCTTGGGTTTTTGACTCCTACTCCTGAGGAGCTAGTTTCATAGTATAGTACGACCGGGCTTTTTGTTGATTATGCGCCCGATGTGGTTATCACTCGGGTACTCGAGCTCTGGAGGCAAGGTCAAACAATCATATGTAGCGAGCACCCTCTGGAGTCTCCCTCAGTCCAGCACACACCTTCTGCACATTCAACTCCGGATGTTTCCGGCACCGTTTATGGTGATATCAGTATATCAGTCCAGCACAATCCTTCTGCACATTCATCTTCGGATGTTTCCGACACCCGTTCTGGTGATCTCAATAGATCCAGCTCTAGCACCATTTCTCCTATGCGTACGGGTCCTAGAGTCCACTTTGGACTCAATTCTTCCCGCCACCCATCACCCTTGGAGCATCGTTTCGAGAGGCGGTTGACTGCCTTGAAGGATTTCGTTACGTCTGTGCATGTTAAGATGACAGCAGGATTTATTGAGACCAGGGCGTGTATCAGGAATATAAATACGACTTTAGATGACTTGAAATCGGGTTTTAATCTTGGTCTCGATGAGTTGAGATCGAGTTTGACTGAACAGATTAGAGCTGGTTTTGCTGAGATGAGGTCTCACATGCCAAGTGTTGCTGAGAAGATCAAGGTCTCCGATGCCAATGTATCAGGAGAAAGATTATAGCATAGCCTATAGCAGAGGGCGGAAGAGAAAATCATCCGAGGCAGATTTTGGTGAGTTAATTTTATTAATTATATTTATATTTATGTAATAGATTGATTTATTAGAATTGTCATTGTAATGCCCGAGATTTTGTTATTGTAATCTGAAATGATTTATTGATAATTGATGTGATTATAGACGGAACGGATCAGACCGGGATAGACGAAAAGAAGATTGGAATATTGTGCGAGGAATGAGCCTCGTGCATATGCGCGACCAGGCCGGGCGCATATGCGCGGAGTAGGCAGAGAACCTCGCGCATATGCGCGACCAAGACCCGCGCGTATGCGCGAGTATGGCAGAGAACCTCGCGCATATGCGCCGGGAGAGGGCGCGCATATGCGTGAGCTGCCGAGAAGACACGTGCCGAGGAGGGTCGCGCATATGCGCGAGACGTGCAATGCCTACATAAAGCCACTTGCCCCTTACATGCAATATATATGTTACAAAGTTCATTTCCTTCATTCCTCCAGCAAGAAAACGAGACAATCTTAGGAGAAAGCTTCCAGGAACTTAAAAATTATAGATTGGTGATTTAAGCAAAATCCGACCGTCTGATTTTTAATCCGACTTCAGTACTGTGTTCCTATCGACGAGAGCTTCAACTAGACGTAAGTCTTCTTGTGTTTTGATATGGTTCGAAAATATGATATTGAAGAAATCAAATATGATTCATATACGGTGTTCTTGATGTATTAGACATCGTATAATCGAAACCGGATTGAAGAACAGATACCGTATGAAATTGTTATGATTTTTCAGAGTTGATTTGATTGAGATTATACAGATTTGATATTAGATTGTGTTTAGTGATTGATTACGAGTTATGATATTGTATCTGTGATGTTGAGTTGACGGGGATATCGATATTGTGTTGTTATGCCGTCGAACATCAGTAGATTGATATTGATCAGATTCGGTATTGATCTGAGATTGTATATTTATATTGTGCCTATTGGGAATGTCATTTCAGATTGGATATTGACAGCTTCAGAATCGATAGCAAATAGATCAGAGTTGCCAAACTTTTGTACTACGAAAATAAAGGTATAAATCAATGTCGAACCGGGAGGATACGACTCGAGTTTGACTTGACTTGAGTTTCCCAAAAACCATATACTTTACTTTATTGCATTGATATTTTCAATTCATGAGATTAATATGCTTAGTCTATTGATTTATAGCAAAACAGTGTGTTGAGTCATGGGCGGATGTGCCTAGTCATTGGCAGGAGATGCCAAGTCTTTGGCGGAGTTGCCAAGACACTGGATGTTTGGTTTATATCGATGTTGCGTAGGAGCGGATCAGCTTCTATTGCGGAGATTCGGTATATTGTGCCAATGTCCAGGAACCGGGATCCCTAGATTAGAGATGAGTTGAGTCTGAGATGATGAGTCACGAGTTTGATTTACAGTTTTATATCGATTCATGTCTTCAGCTTTCGATACATGTTATTGATATCTGTTTCATGCTTTTATATCTGGTTATATGATTGCATGTATACGTTGTTTATACTGGGATTATATTCTCACCGGAGTTATCCGGCTGTTGTTGTGTTTGTATGTGTGCATGATAACAGGTGGGACAGGATCAGGGTCACGAAGAGGATGAGAGATTCAAGTTTAGCGTGGAGATCCGGACTTAGGAGCATATTTAGTTTTCAGCACTTGATGTAGTTGTTGAACACTAGTGGATCTGAATATCTGTTGTATAAGACTTGTACTTTATTTTGATGTTTATATCAGACTGATTTCATTATGTTCCGCACTCATGTGTTCTAAAAAAAAATTAGACCCAGATTAATTAAATGATCCTAATAATGATTAAGAAGACGAATTAGGTTCGGGTCCCCACAGTCATTCTTATTTTAATTTGTTAATGTAGACTGTTAGGTGTTGATGATAATATGGCTAGGGAAATTGGCAGTAGTAGCCAAACACAACGGATATTTGAGCCTAACTTTCCAGTCATAACATAGGAGTCCTCAGAAGGTGAGGTAATGCACTTTTTTGATTTTATATTTATGTATAGTATATTAAACAATAAACTTTTTGTTTTTAGATATTCAAGTGACTCCGGATGCGCGTATGTCAGGTGGCAAGGCGACCACGTCGAGAGGTTATTACACTACACCTTATCTATTCATATTTGCATTAAAGTTGTTATAATTTATCAATTTACTCAGCGAACCGTCAGTTTGGGGCAATTATAGATGACGGTGTGAGGCAACTTGCGGAGACCGTGACTTTGAAGGTAAACAACTCGCTGGCGCGAGTTAGGGCATCGATGCTCGACCGTTCGCCAAGTAGGATTCGAGGTTTTATGCCGAATATGAGAAGTCGTTCTACGGGCCCTTGACTGATCGCAAACTCGCATGTCGCTATCTCTGTAAGCATTTACAAAGCGTGTAAATTTGTAGAGCACTTATTTTTAAACTTTGAAAAGATTTTCTTCTGTCGAATTCAGCACATCGGCGAATCTCTCCGTGGATTGCTTGAGATGCAGATCCGACATCCTGAAGTGATGTCGCCAGATGTATCGTTGATGGACAGACATTTCTACACTTCGATGTCAGTATTGGCCGAAGATAAAAATAAAATTGTCAACACAAATCTGATGGGGATAGTGAAAGGTATTGATCCAGAATGGCCGTGTCTCTCGTGGGAAAAGGCACGAAGAATTCTCATCCCTGTCGACAGAGATGGACGCTGGTTTTTGATAAAACTCGTCACATGGCTGAATAAGTGCATTATATTTGACTTGCAACGAAGGCACGTGTAAGGGATCGATTTTAGGGTGTTCAAATGCGCAATGGAAGCAACAAAAATGTTTTCAAGCAAGAAAACCGAAAATTTTTATATGAAAAATTGAACACCACATGTACTAGGATGTAGCATATACAAAAACACCTTTGTCATACATAGGGTGTTAAGAAATTATACCTATCAACCTCTTGAGGTTGATGATGGCTCCAACCAAGTTGTAAACAACTTGGCTCTTCAAAGGCAAGACAATCTACAAGCTTCCTTCCTTCAAAATTAGGCCCACCACCAACTAGGTAGATCCCCTCATATTTTGCACTAGAAAAATAGGAGGATTTTTCTTTGAGAAGTGATTTCTTTCCTCAACTCTTGAAGAAGAAAAATGAGAGAAAAATTGAGAGAATGGCTCATGCAAATTTCGGCCATGTGTGTATGAGGAGAGAAGGGAGAGAAACTTTCTTGGTTGTGTAAAAAGTGAAGTCCAACTTTTGCATGCCATGCCTTGGTTAAACAAAAAGTTGTCTTCCAACTCTTCACCTCCCATGCATGCATTTTGAGTGGGCTTGTAACAATTACAAGGCCCATGGACTTTAATTTAATTGTCTCAAACATATTTGAGCCCAATTAAACTTTACTTGATTTTACTCAAGTCCACTAGTTAAATAATTATTTCCAATTGGGCTCTACAAAGCTCAATGTTATTTAATTAATTCAACACTTGAACTAATTTAATTATTTGGACTCTACTAGGCCAACTAGTATTCAATTAATTCAACACCTGAATTAATTTAATTTAGTCCATAACAATGTTTATGAAAATCACAATTTTCAAATACATTATTCACTTGGCCTACTTTTAATTTAGGAACACATTCATAAATTAAAAAAATACATTTCTCTCATAGAAGTCATACTTCTATTTTCTTTACACTTATAAACTCATTTATAAGCCGTTCAACACATTGAACTATTTTACTCCTCAACGGGATCTAGAAAGCTAGTACTTGTGTGGCCCTCAATGGTTCATAGATACAACTAGCCGTGGGTTCACATCTCCATGTGATTTGGACTAAACATGTCCTTATATGAGCATACTCCAATTGCTCCATTCTTACTTATCAACTCCTTGATAACAAGAACGTCAGAACTCAAGTCTGATAGTACCCAACCAATCATGTTAAACGCCTAGCAGCATCGCTTACATGATTCCCTAGGTATCAAATGATAGTGCCTGCAAGAACCATTCAATTATGGTTAGCGTACAGTACGGTCCCTTCAACTCATATATCCCGACCGATTCGACAACCACTGGTTTATCGAGAGTTGTCAATGAATCGATACTATGTGTCATGTCGTAGTTGCATCGATGGTGTAATCTATGAAACCCTTTTCATAATTACCACCATACTCTGATCAGAGATTTCAACCTACATACACATGAGAACACATAGGATATCCATACCCGAAGGTAAGCGGTGAATCCCCGACTACAATGCATCGAATCCTATATGTTTCGACATAACACCCAACCTTGCCACCTGATGACCCCATGAGAGTCGGTAAACAAGTCAAAGTGTAATTCTAGCACATAGAGTCTAGATGTTGTCTCAGGTCATAAGGACTAATGGTGTACAACCATAAACTAGGACGTTTCCACTCGATAAGTGAGAACCACTTGGAAAGTCCTTTATGGAGGGTTGTTCAGTGCACTCTACCAAGAGCACCTATCTGCATGCTCGGACATCACAATGTCCCCTACCAATGAAACATGGTACTCACATCGCAGATACTAGTCTCGAACTCGAGCGGCCTATATCCTTCTTAGCGGCGGCTGAATCGACTAGGAACTGTTTAGAATATACAGTATTCCAAATATGAGTTTCATGATACTCATCATATGAGCATCTCATATTCTTTCTACTATTTGTATATTCAAGGGCTTTATCTATGCAACTAGCATGAGTATTCAGATAAAGATGTGCCAATAATAATTTCAAATATTATTAAAATAAAGATTGTTTATACATAGAATTTCATTGTGAACACTCGGCCAACACTTGGCTCGACGGGCACCTACTCTAACAGCATGATCCCAACTTCAAAGATCTGAATGTGGAAATAGAGCCTATACTTACAACGCTGCACATCTGTTATCCATTGTTGGGAACAACCCACACCCCGAGAGGCCATGGAATATAAAGCTACATGATGAATTCAGTGTCAAGATTAAACAGTACATTGTCATCTTTCTATTTAATATATAATAATTCATTATTCTTTTTATTATTTGTACAGTAAATAATAACTTCTCATTTCTTTTTCTTTTTTCACAGTGAAGATTCCGGAGCATTTGTGTTAGCTGTTGCTGGATATGCTTTGTCTAGGAAGAGTGAGCAATTAGTACTAACTTTAGATGATAGAATAGTATCTGAGTTTAGATATTTTTTAGCTGGTAATATGTTTCATAATGATTGGACATTTTTATGATGTATCGGACAATTTTATGTAATTATTGGATATTGTTTTTGTTTTATTATTGGTTTGGGTCGAATCTGTTGATTTTTGGTCGACCCTAGTAGATTTTTTGTCAACTACTGTGCTTTTGGGTCGACCCTTGTTGATATGTGGGTCGACCATGGTGCTTTTGGGTCGACCAAAGATCTTTTTGGTCGATCACTATGCTTTTGGGTCGCCCTTTATTGATATTTGGGTCGACCCATTTTGATATCTGGGTCGACCCATGTTGCTTTGGGGTTTGGGGTTTACGGTTTAGGGTTTAGTGTTTATATGTTTTAATTGACATATGAATCACAGAATCACAATCTCACAATTATGTTATATTTTAAAAAATATGAATCGTAATTTCACAATTATGTTATTTGTTTTAAAATGTGAATCACAGAATCATAATTTCACAATTATGTTATATTTTAAAAAAATGAATCCTAATTTCACAATTATGTTATATGCTTTAATTTAAATATGAATCACAGAATCACAATCTCACAATTATGTTACATTTTTTAAAATATGAATCGTAATTTCACAATTATGTTATATGTTTTAATTGACATGTGAATCACAGAATCATAATTTCACAATTATGTTATATTTTAAAATATGAATCCTAATTTCACAATTATGTTATATGTTTTAAAATGTGAATCACATAATCATAATTTCACAATTTTTTTATATTTTAAAAAAATGAATCATAATTTTACAATTATGTTATATGTTTTAATTGACATATGAATCACAGAATCACAATATCACAATTATGTTACATTTTAAAAAATATGAATCGTAATTTCATAATTATGTTATATGTTTTAATTGACATGTGAATCACAAAATCATAATTTCACAATTATGTTATATTTTAAAAAATATGAATCCTAATTTCACAATTACGTTATATGTTTTAAAATGTGAATCACAGAATCATAATTTCACAATTTTGTTATATTTTTAAAAAAATGAATCCCAATTTTACAATAATGTTATATGTTTTAATTGACATATGAATCATAGAATCACAATCTCACAATTATGTTACATTTTAAAATATATGAATCGTAATTTCACAATTTTGTTATATGTTTTAACATGTGAATCACAGAATCATAATCACAGAATCCTAATTTCACATTAATTAATCGACCCAAAAGGCTGGAACATTGGGTCGACCCTCAAGCAAATGGTCGACCCACAATTCCACCTTTGGGTCGACCCAGAAGTTACAAGTCGACCCAAACTTCCAGCCTATGCTTCTATCTTTTGCTGAATCCACCGATTGAAGGAACTCTGTTTTGTTTTCTTCTGCTAACTCTCTTCTCTAACAAAGGAGGCAACAAAAATGGATGCGTGGCCATTCATTTTCTTCCGGAACGGGATACACAGTCTCTGAGTAAGCCATGCACCATGACATTGTAGAATAGTACTCTGAACACAGATCATATAAATCAATCTTTGCTAACCAACTGGCTGCAATGGCATGAGCACATGAGATTCTATCAATATCAAAAACTCGACATGTGCATCTTTTTGATTCCAGGTCCACTATGGCCGAATGTCCACGGCTCCTAACATCAAACTCCAGACTTTCTAATTCAAAAACTTGCATTCCCTGGGCATCAGTGAACCTGCTACGAAGAATCCCCTCGATGGTAGGGGTCAGATTATTGTTACTTGCAACTGATGTGTGGCGATATCGTGAAAACCAAGATGAGGTCAGTTTCTGCAAAGAATCTAAGAGTGCAATGATTGGCATCTTCCTCTCTTAAAGTAGTCTAGAATTGATCGACTCAACCCCATTTGTCGTCATAATATTGTAACGGGTCTTCGGAAAATATGCTCGAGTCCATCTATCAAGTGAGTCTCTTTCGTCCAAAAATTGCGCTGCCTCAGGATATCTATTCCTAAAATCATTGTATGCAATATCAAACTTGAAAGGCTTATAAATTTTTGCAATGTGCAAAAACATTTCGGTTGCACCCTTCTTTTTGCATCTAGTTTTCATGTTTTGGGATAAATACCATGTACAATGACCATGATGCGCATTTCTATAGACAGTAGAAACCGCATTAATGATTCCCTGATGCCTATCTGAAATTATCACCAGTTCATCCTTGTCTGGTACTACTTCTATCAACTTCGTTTAAAACCAACTACACAAAGAAGTACACTCGACATCTACGATTCCCCATGCCAAATGATATCGGTGATAATTTTCATCTTGTGCCGATGCCACCAGTAAAACACCATTATACTTGCCCTTCAACCACGTACCATCAATTGATACAACTTTCCTCATACTTCGATATCCTCTGACACATGCACCAAAGACAAGAAACATATACTTGAATCGATTTTTCTCGTCGACAAATATGTCTGTTATGCTTCCTCGATTCATCTGCTCAACCATGTGCAAATAACAAGTCAATTGAGTAAAACTCTTCGTAGGATCACCTTTCAACATATTGTCTGCTAGTTCTTTCCCTTCCAAGCCTTGTAGTATGATATATCAGCATTCATACTGTTGCGCATCATTGCCATCACCGCTTTTGGTACAATTGGCTCTGGATGACCTTGGAAATTATCCACCAACATATCACGAACAAAGCAGAACTCGCTCCACGGATTCTCTTTCGTCTCCCAGTCAAACCACATGTGTGTGTATTGCAATATGTTCTCCAACTCCTTCTTAATGCTTTGAAGTCGGCCGAAGAATGCACGTGAATCATTCTTAATATTTGAGGTCCAGATTCTCCACTTACAATCAGACACTACATATTTTATGGCGTACACTTTTTGGCTACTTTTAACCGTCTCAAATTCAAAGCAAGCTTCCAAACTTATTCTAATTAGCTCTTTTTTCACCGCTTCTCGGTTTGGAAATTCTTGACCAACAAATAAGTTTGAACCATCCGTGAATGAAAATGTGTCATTATCTATATCCACATTCGCAACCAAATTTGCGTCATTACTTGCAACCACATTTGCCTCGACCTCATTTGCCTCGACCTCATTTGCGTCATTACGTGTTTCACAATATAACTCGTCTGTGTTACTACGATCCACATGCATGGCATCCACATTATGTGCTTCGTCGAAAAAGTCACAACTATTATTACACTCCACAGAAACAATATTCAAGTGAAAATAATCATCAAAATGTCTCTGTTCGTTAAAATTTCAATTGTTTTCATCAATACCATATCCGTGCACATTATCAAAAACATCAGAAGAAGCAACACGTTCAATTTTAACTTGAAGCACTAGCCTACTTCTCAGACAACCAAGATACAAATATGCTTTCAAATCATGGCCATTCTCTATATAAATCGGTTGAATGTTGCACGACAAATCTAGAAGATAACTCAACCTCAAGTTGGCAGTATCTTCTACTTTCCCAGCTCTATATAGTTCACTTTATAAATTTTCAAAATAACAAATATCATCCTCCTCTAGAATAGCAACAAACTTTGCATTGGTCCCTGGATTCCATTTATATATCAGCTCCTCCATCACTTCCCATTTTCCATCGAAATGAACAACAATAACTGTTGGCATATCTACAAAATTCACCAAAAAATAAAAACTATGATAATTAGAATGATAAATTTTTTTAAATAATAATAAAAAAGCGTGGCCACACCAGGTCGATCAAAAATTCTTCTTGGTCGACCGAAATTAAGTCAGTCGACCAAGAAGAATACATCTCGGTTGACCGACTTAATTTCGGTCGACCAAGAAGAATTCTTCATGATCGACCAAACTTGGTCGACCAATAAGAGTTTGGTTGACCAAGAATAATTCTTCTTGATCAACCGAGTTAATTTTGGTCAATCGCTGCATGAAGAAAACAATGAACGGAGTTCAAGGAAAATGGAGAAAACTTAGTGTGATTTTTCTTCAAATACAGACGAATTGGTCTTCAAATACAGAAGAATCAGGCAAGATATGCGGGAGTAGATTTAGATCTAGATATGAGGAATGAGCAACAACAGGTGAGCAACAACATGTGGTCAAATTCGATTTAATGTAATGCGGAAGCAGTAGTTGTGGTAGTTGAGGTTTTTAAATTTGGGGAGCTGTTAACCCAATCCCTTTTTTAATTGGGGAAGATGTGCGTCAAATGAGAAGAAAGAGAAGATAACAATTAATTTATTAAGTTAGAAGTTTAATTAAGGTTTAATGTAATAATCAAGAGTCAATTCCTTGTTTTTTTAAAAAAAGTCATAATCCTTATTTTTTAAATCCTTTATATCTTAATCCCATTTTTTAATTAGCCCGAAAAATTAGGCTTAATTACATTTTACTCTCATCATTATTGCTAGTGTTTATTAAACCTTTATATATATTTACATCATTAAATATCATTAAATTATTGATCAATAAATTAATCTGATTTAAAGTAGTTAACGACATAATATATATGTGTTGATTGTACAACAAAATTAAGATTTTTATGTTTTGTGTTTTTTATGGATTTAAATAAGGATTATGATTATAGTAGTATATCTGAAAATTCTTCAGTCTTATGATACAGATGAAATTATAGATAATGAATCAATTAACTCTGAAATAGAAGATTCTGATACTTGTATTCAGTGACAATCTTGTATAAATCATCTAACTAATACCAATGATAAAAATGATGAATTTTATAAACTTATGTCTCAATTTCCCGGGTCTTAATATTAATGCTTTAACTAATAATAAAATTTTAGAATTGTAGCGTGTTTTCTTGATTGCTCGCAAGCGCACGACGTCAAATTATAGTAAAATGTATTTTTGAGTACAAGTGTCGATCCCACGAGGAATGTGTATATAAATGTATATTAGTACTTATGATTAAAATAGTCTAGACTTTATTTAGAATAATCAATTAAAAGATTTGTTTGCAAGAATAACTAAATTGAAATTGGATTTAAATATAACACCAATTTATAGCAAGTAACAATGGAATAAAAGATCTAGAGGTCCGATTTCACGCAACTGTCCACCATGTGTAATTTCTTGTAGCTATGTTATAAAAATCCTTCTTATTCATTAGCCAAGAATCCTATAATTATCTACTCCTTCTCTCGAGTGTTAAGTAGACTGTAATTATCTAAAAATGGATTGCAACGTTCCCATCAACAATCTACAAATAAATAACACATCAAGCACTAGATTCTCTATGAGCTTCGATAGCATTATAGGCCCTCCCGAACTCTATAAATACCATTGATGTATTTTTTCCATTTCTTGTTTATAATTTTCTCTTCAGAGTGATAAATTGTAAACATATAAATCATTCAAATTATGGCCAATAAATTGAAAGCATTAAGATTAGAACAATACAAATGAACAATATGAAGAACTTAAATAACTTAGTTCATAGATTCTAACACATGGTTTTTAGTTTTGTTCCATCATTCCTCTAGAAATAAAAATTAGTTCATAATAACACAAACAAAACAACAAAACATGGTTTTAAAACAAGACATATCAACTGAAAAATAAAAGAAAGAAGAACTTAGAACAAGAGTTTGAAGTGCTGATTCCGTCCCCGGAGTTGTGCAA